>NC_092772.1:14349596-14649596 GCF_047496795.1 Chiloscyllium punctatum
CTACCCCTCCCTCTCTCACCCCCTCCCCCTCCCTCTCTCGCCCCCTCCCTCTCTCTCTCGACCCCTCTCTCTCTCTCTCTCTCGCCCTCTATCTCTCTCTCTCTCTCTCGCCCCCTCCCTCTCTCTCTCACCTCCACTCTCTCTCTCAATCCAATCTCTCCCTCGCCCCCTCCATCTCTCTCTCTCTAGCCCTCTCTCTCTCTCTTTCCCCCCTCTCTCGCCCCCTCCATCCCCCTCCCACTCTCTTGCACCTCTATCTCTCTGTCTCTATCTCTCTCTCCCGTCCCCCTCCCTACCTCTCTCACCCCCCTCCCTCTCTCTCTCTCGCCACCAGCCCTCTGTCACTCGCCCCCTCTTTGCACCCCCCTCTCTCACACCTCTCCCTCTCTCTCACCTCCACTCTCTCTCTCCCCCCTCCCTCTCTCACTCTCTCGCCCCCTCCCTGCCATTCTCTTGCCCCCTCTCTCTCTCTCACTCTCACTCCCTCCCTCTCACTCGTCCACGCCCTCGTTCTCCCTCTCGCCCTCTCCTTCATCTCTCTCACCCCCTCCATGTCTCTCTCACCCCCCTCCCTCTCTCTCTCACCCCCTCCCTCTCTCTCTCTCGCCCCCTCCCTCTCTCTCTCTTGCCCCCCTCCCTCTCTCTCTCTCGCCCCCCCTCTCTCTCTCTCTCTTGCACCCCCCCCTCTCTCTCTCTCGCCCCCCTCCCTCTCTCTCTCGCCTCCCTCCCTCTCTCTCTGTCCCCTCTCTATCTCGCTCCCCTCCCCCTCTCTCTCTCACCCCCTCCCTCCCTCTCACCCCCTCCCTCTCTCTCTCACCCCCTCCCTCTCTCTCTCTCTCTCTTGCCCCCCACGCTCTCTCTCTTGTGCACTCCCTCTCTCTCTCTCACCCCCTCCCCTCCCTCTCACCCTCTCTCTCCCTCGCTCTCTCTCTCTCGCCCTCCCTCCCTCTATCTCGTCCCCCTCCCTCTGTCTCGCTCCCCTTCCTCTCTCTCACCCCCTCCCTCTCTCTCGCCCCTTCTCTTACACTCGCCCCCTGCCTCTCTCTCTCATCTGCCACCTCCCTCTCTCGGCCTTCCCTCTCTCTCTCTCACCCCCTCCCTCTTTCTCTCTAGCCCCCTCCCTCTCTCTCTCTAGCCCCCTCCCTCTCTCTCTCTCTTGCCCCCCTCCCTCTCTCTCTCTTGCCCCCCTCCCTCTCTCTCTCTAGCCGCCCTCCCTCTCTCTCTCTCTTGCCCCACTCCCTCTCTCTCTCTTGCCCCCCTCCCTCTCTCTCTCACTTGCCCCCTCCCTCTCTTGCCCCCTCCCTTTCCCTCTCTCGCCCCCCTCCCTTTCGCTCTCTCGCCCCCTCCCTTTCCCTCTCTCACCCCCTCCCCCTCTCTCTCTGTCTCGCCCCCTCTCCCTCTCTCTTTCACGCCACCTCTCCCTCTCACTCTCTCACGCTCGCTCTCTCGCCTCTCTCTCGCCCTCTCTCTCTCTCTCGCCCCCCCACCCCTCTCTCTCTCCTGCCCCTCCCACGCTCAGTCTCACCCCCTCGCTCTCTCTCTCTCGCCCCTTTCTCTTTCTCTCACCTCCTCTCTGTCTCGCTCCCTCCCTCTCTCTCTTGCCCTACTCCCTCTCTCTCGCACTCCCCTCTCTCGCCCCCTCCTTTTCTCTCTCGCCCCCCTCCTTCACTCTCTCGCTCACCTCCCTCTCTCTCTCGCCCCCTCCCTCTCTCTAGCCCCTCCCTCTCTCTCTTGCCCCCTCCCCTCTCTCGCAACCCCCCTCCTTCTCTATCTCGTCTCCCTCCCCCTCTCTCTCTCTCACCTGCCCCTCTCTCTCTCTCACCTGACTCTCTCTCTCTCTCTCACCTGACTCTCTCTCCCTCCCTCTCTCTCTCTCACTCTCTCTCTCTCACACACACACATAACCCCCTCCTTCTCTCTTGCCTCTCGCTCTCTCTCTCGCTACCCCTCCCTCTCTCACCCCCTCCCCCTCCCTCTCTCGCCCCCTCCTCTCTCTCTCGACCCCTCTCTCTCTCTCTCTCTCGCCCTCTATCTCTCTCTCTCTCTCTCGCCCCCTCCCTCTCTCTCTCACCTCCACTCTCTCTCTCAATCCAATCTCTCCCTCGCCCCCCTCCATCTCTCTCTCTCTCGCCCTCTCTCTCTCTCTTTCCCCCCTCTCTCACCCCCTCCTCCCCCTCCCACTCTCTTGCACCTCCCTCTCTCTGTCTCTATCTCTCTCTCCCGTCCCCTCCCTACCTCTCTCACCCCCCCTCCCTCTCTCTCTTCTCGCCACCCGCCCTCTGTCACTCGCCCCCTCTTTTGCACCCTCCTCTCTCACACCTCTCCCTCTCTCTCACCTCCACTCTCTCTCTCCCCCCTCCCTCTCTCACTCTCTTGCCCCCTCCCTGCCAGTCTCTTGCCCCCTCTCTCTCTCTCACTCTCACCCCCTCCCTCTCACTCGTCCACGCCCTTGTTCTCCCTCTCGCCCTCTCCCTCCATCTCTCTCGCCCCCTCCATGTCTCTCTCACCCCCTCCCTCTCTCTCTCGCCCCCCTCCCTCTCTCTCTCTCTCACCCCCTAACTCTCTCTCTCTTGCCCCCCTCCCTCTCTCTCTCTCGCCCCCTCCCTCTCTCTCTCTTGCACCCCTCTCTCTCTCTCTCTCACCCCTCTCTCTCTCTCTCGCCCCCCTCCCTCTCTCTCTCGCCTCCCTCCCTCTCTATCTCGCTCCCCTCCCCCTCTCTCTCTCACCCCCTTCCTCCCTCTCACCCCCTCCCTCTCTCTCTCACCCCTCCCTCTCTCTCTCTCTCTCTCTTGCCCTCTGCGCTCTCTCTCTTGCCCCCTCCCTCTCTCTCTCACCCCCTCCCTCCCTCTCACCCTCTCTCTCTCTCGCTCTCTCTCTCTCGCCCTCCCTCCCTCTATCTCGTCCCCCCTCCCCTCTGTCTCGCTCCCCTTCCTCTCTCTCACCCCCTCCCTCTCTCTCGCCCCTTCTCTTACACTCCCCCCCTGCCTCTCTCTCTCATCTGCCGCCTCCCTCTCTCGGCCCTTCCCTCTCTCTCTCTCACCCCCTCCCTCTCTCTCTCTAGCCCCCCTCCCTCTCTCTCTCTAGCCCCCCTCCCTCTCTCTCTCTCTTGCCCCCCTCCCTCTCTCTCTCTCTTGCCCCCCTCCCTCTCTCTCTCACTTGCCCCCTCCCTCTCTTGCCCCCTCCCTTTCCCTCTCTTGCCCCCTCCCTTTCGCTTTCTCGCCCCCTCCCTTTCCATCTCTCACCCCCTCCCCCTCTGTCTCTCTCTCGCCCCCTCTCCCTCTCTCTTTCCACGCCACCTCTCCCTCTCACTCTCTCACCCTCTCTCTCTCGCCCTCTCTCTCTTCTCTCGCCCTCTCTCTCACCCCCCCACCCCTCTCTCCTCTCGTGCCCCTCCCGCGCTCAGTCTCACCCCCTCGCTCTCTCTCTCTCGCCCCTTTCTCTTTCTCTCACCTCCTCTCTGTCTCGCCCCCCTCCCTCTCTCTCTTGCCCTACTCCCTCTCTCTCGCACCCCCCTCTCTCGCCCCCTCCTTTTCTCTCTCGCCCCCCTCCTTCTCTCTCTCGCTCACCCTCCCTCTCTCTCTCGCCCCCTCCCTCTCTCTAGCCCCTCCCTCTCTCTCTTGCCCTCTCCCTCTCTCTCAACTCCCCTCCTTCTCTATCTCGCCTCCCTCCCCCTCTCTCTCTCTCTCACCTGCCCCTCTCTCTCTCTCTCACCTGACTCTCTCTCTCTCTCACACCTGACTCTCTCTCCCTCCCTCTCTCTCTCTCTCCACTCTCTCTCTCTCTCTCACACACACCCCCTCTCTCTTGCCTCTCGCTCTCTCTCTCTCGCTACCCCTCCCTCTCTCACCCCCTCCCCTTCCCTCTCTCGACCCCTCCCTCTCTCTCTCTCGCCCTCTATCTCTCTCTCTCTCGCCCCCTCCCCTCTCTCTCTCACCTCCACTCTCTCTCGATCCAATCTCTCCCTTGCCCCCTCCATCTCTCTCTCTCTAGCCCTCTCTCTCTCTCTTTCCCCCCTCTCTCGCCCCCGCCCTCCCCCTCCCTCTCTCTTGCACCTCCCTCTCTCTGTCTCTATCTCTCTCTCCCATCCCCTCCCTACCTCTCTCACCCCCCTCCCTCTCTCTCTCTCGCCACCCGCCCTCTGTCACTCGCCCCCTCTTTTGCACCCCCCCTCTCTCACACCTCTCCTTCTCTCTCACCTCCACTCTCTCTCCCCCTCCCTCTCTCACTCTCTCGCCCCCTCCCTGCCAGTCTCTTGCCCCCTCTCTCTCTCTCTCACTCTCACCCCTCCCTCTCACTCGTCCACGCCCTCATTCTCCCTCTCGCCCTCTCCCTCCATCTCTCTCGCCCCCTCCATGTCTCTCTCACCCCCCTCCCTCTCTCTCTCGCCCCCTCCCTCTCTCTCTCTTGCCCCCCTCCCTCTCTCTCTCTCACCCCCCTCCCTCTCTCTCTCTCGCCCCCCTCCCTCTCTCTCTCGCCTCCCTCCCTCTGTCTCTCTCTCTCCCCTCTCTATCTCGCTCCCCTCCCCCTCTCTCTCTCACCCACTCCCTCCCTCTCACCCCCTCCCTCTCTCTCTCACCCCTCCCTCTCTCTCTCTTGCCCCCACCCTCTCTCTCTTGCCCCCTCCCTCTCTCTCTCTCACCCCCCTCCCTCTCTCTCTCTCGCCCCCCTCCCTCTCTCTCTCGCCTCCCTCCCTCTGTCTCTCTCTCCCCTCTCTATCTCGCTCCCCTCCCCCTCTCTCTCTCACCCACTCCCTCCCTCTCACCCCCTCCCTCTCTCTCTCACCCCTCCCTCTCTCTCTCTTGCCCCCACCCTCTCTCTCTTGCCCCCTCCCTCTCTCTCTCGCCCTCCCTCCCTCTATATCGTCCCCCTCCCTCTGTCTCGCTCCCCTTTCTCTCTCTCACCCCCTCCCTCTCTCTCGCCCCTTCTCTTACACTCGCCCCCTGCCTCTCTCTCTCATCTGCCGCCTCCCTCTCTCGGCCTTCCCTCTCTCTCTCTAGCCCCCCTCCTTCTCTCTCTCTAGCCCCCCTCCCTCTCTCTCTCTCTCGCCCCCCTCCCTCTCTCTCTCTTGGCCCCCTCCCTCTCTCTCTCACTTGCCCCCTCCCTCTCTTGCCCCCTCCCTTTCCCTCTCTCACCCCCTCCCTTTCGCTCTCTCGCCCCCTCCCTTTCCCTCTCTCACCCCTTCCCCCCTCTCTCTATGTCGCCCCCTCTCCCTCTCTCTTTCTCGCCACCTCTCACTCTCTCGCCCTCTCTCTCTCGCCCTCTCTCTCGCCCTCTCTCTCACTCGCCCTCTCTCTCTTTCTCTCTCTCGCCCCCTCTCTATCTCTCTCTCTCACCCTCTCTCACTCGCCCTCTCTCTCACTCGCCCTCTCTCACTCACCCTCTCTCTCTCTTCGCCCTCTCTCTCTCGCCCTCTCTCTCTCACCCTCTCTCTCTCTCTCACTTTCTCTCTCTCTCTCTCTCTCTCTCTCGCACCCTCTCTCTCTCTCACCTTCTCGCCCTCTCTCTCTCGCCCTCTCGCCCTCTCTCTCTCTCTCTCTCTCTCTCTCTCTCTCGCTACCTCTCTCTCTCTCGCCCACTCGCGCTCTCTCTCTCTCTCGCCCTCTCTCTATCACTCTCGCCCTCTCTCTCTCTCTTGCCCCCCTCTCTCTCTCTCGCCCACTCTCTCTCTCTCGCACCGTCTCTCTCTCTCGCCCACTCGCCCTCTCTCTCATTCTCGCCCTCTCGCCCTCTCTCTGTCTCTCTCGCACTCTCTCTCTTGCCCTCTCTCTCTCTCTCTCACCCACTCTCTCTCTCTCTCACGCCCCCTCTCTCTCTAGCTCCCCTTCTCTCTCTCTCTCTCGCCCCCCCTCTCTCTCTCTCTTGCCCCCTCTCTCTCTCTCGCCCTCTCTCTCGCATTCTCTCTTGCCCTCTCTCGCCCCCCTCTCTCTCACCCTCTCTCTCTCGCCCCTCTCTCTCTCTCTCTCGCCCACTCTCTCTCTCTCTCTCTCGCCGTCTCTCTCTCTCTCGCCCTCTCCCTCTCGCCCTCTCTCTCTCTCTCTCGCCCTCTCTCTTGCCCTCTCTCGCCCTCTCTATCTCTCTCTCGTCCCCTTGCTCTCTCTCTCTCTCTCGCCCGCTCTCTCTCTCTCTCTCTCCCTCTCTCTCTCTCTCTCCCTCTCTCTCTCTCTCGCCCTCTCTCTCTCTCTCTCCCTCTCTCTCTCTCTCCCTCTCTCTCTCTCTCGCCCTCTCTCTCTCTGTCTTTCTCTCTCTCTCTCACCCTCTCTCGCCCCCCTCTGTCTCTCCCTCTCTCTCGCCCCTCCCTCTCTCTCTTGCCCTATCTCCCCCCCTCTCTCTCTCGCCCTTTCTCGCCCCCACCTCTCTCTTTCTCGCCCACCCTCTCTTTCTCTCTCTCTCTCTCTCTCGCCCCCTCTCTCTCGCCCTCTCTCGCCCCCCCTCTCTCTCTCTCTTGCCCTATCTCTCTCTCGCCCACCCTCTCTCTCTCGCCGTCACTCGCCCCTCTCTCTCTCTCGCCCCCCTCTCTCTCCCTCTCTCTCTCGCCCCCCTCTCTCTCTCTCGCCCTCTCTCTCTCTGTCTCTCTCTCTCTCGCCCCCTTTCTCTCTCTCTCGACCAATCTCTCTCTCTGTCGCCCTCTCTCTCTCTCTCATGCCCCCCTCTCTCTCCCTCTCTCTCTCGCCCTCTCTCGCCCCCCTCTCTCTCGCCCTCTCTCTCTCGCCCCCTCTGCTTCTCTCTCTCTCTCTCGCCCTCTCTCTCTCTCTCTCGCCCCTCTCTCTCCCTCTCTCTCGCCCCCTCTCTCTCTCTCTCGCCCTCTCTCTCTCTGTCTCTCTCTCTCTCGCCCCCTTTCTCTCTCTCTCGCCCCCCTCTCTCTCTCTGTCGCCCTCTCTCTCTCTCTCATGCCCCCCTCTCTCTCCCTCTCTCTCTCGCCCCCTCTCGCCCCCCCTCTCTCTCACCCTATCTCGCCCCCTCTCTCTCTCTCTCTCTCGCCCCCTCTCTCTCTCTCGCCCTATCTCGCCCCCTCTCTCTGTCTCTCTCGCCCCCCCTCTCTCTCTCACCCTCTCTCGCGCCCTCTCTCCCTCTCTCCTCTCTCTCTCGCTCTCTTTCTCTCTCGCTCCCTCTCTCTCTCTCTCCCTCTCTCTCGCCCACTCTCTCTCTCGACCTCTCTCTCTCTCGTCTCTCTCACTCTCTCGCCCTCTCTCTCTCTCGCCCCCTCTCTCTCTCTCTCGACCCCCCTGTCTCTCTCTCTCTCTCTCTCGCCCTCTCTTTCTCTCTCACACTGTCTCTCACCCTTTCTCTCTCGCCCTATCTCTCTCTCTCTCTCGCCCTCTCTCTCTCTTGCCCTCTCTCTCTCTCTCTCTCTCTCTCTCGCCCCCCCTCTGTCTGTCTCTCGCTCTCTCGCCCCCCCTCTCTCTCATCCTCTCTCGCCCCCTCTCTCTCGCCCTCTCTCGCCCCCCTCTCGATCTCTCGCCTTATCTCTCTCTCGCCCCCCCCTCTCTCTCTCTCTCGCCCTATATCGACCCTCTCTCTCTCTCTCTCGCCCCCCCTCTGTCTCAGTCTCTCTCTCGCCCTCTCTCTCTCTCGCCCTCTCTCTCTCTCACCATCTCTCTCTCTCGCCCTCTCTCTGTCTCTCTCGCCCCCTCTCTCTCATGCCCTATCTCGCCCCCCTCTCTCTGTCTCTCTCGCCCCCCCTCTCTCTCTCTCTCGCCCTCTCTCGCCCCCCCTCTCTCTCTCTCTCGCCCTCTCTCGCGCCCTCTCTCTCTCTCTCGCCCTCTCTCCTCTCTCTCTCGCTCTCTCTCTCTCTCGCTCCCTCTCTCTCTCTCGCCCTCTCTCTCTCTCGCCCCCTCTCTCTCTCTCTCTCTCGCCCCATCTCTCCCCCTCTCTCTCTCTCTCGCCCCCCCTCTCTCTCTCTCGCCCTGTCTCGCTCCCCTCTCTCTCTCTCGCCCTCTCTCTCTCGCGCTCTCTCTCTCTTGCTCTCTCTCTCTCTTGCTCTCTCTCTCTCTCTCGCGCCCTCTCTCTCTCGCGCTCTCTCTCTCTCTCGCCCTCTCTCTCTCGCTCTCTCTCTCTCTCGCCCTCTCTCTCTCTCTCTCTCTCTCGCCCTCTCTCTCTCGCGCTCTCTCTCTCTTGCTCTCTCTCTCTCTCGCCCTCTCTCTCTCTCTCTCTCTGTCTCGCCCCCTCTCTCGCTCTCTCTCTCTCGACCCCTCTCTCGCTCTCTCTCTCTCAGCCCCCTCCCTCCTTGTCTCTCTCAGCCCCCTCCCTCCTTCTGTCTCTCACCTGTCCCCTCCCTCTCTCGGCCCTATCTCTCCCTCTCTCTCTCCCCCTCCCTCTTTCTCTCTGACCCCCTCCCTCTCTTACGCATGCTCCCTCTCTATCCCTTCCCTCCCTCCCTCTCTCTCTCGCCCCATTCCCCTCTCTCTCACACCCTCCCGCTCTCACCTCTCTCTCCCCTCTCCCTCTCCCTCCATCCATCCCTCCCTCTCTCCCTCTCTCTCCCTCACCCTAACTCTCTCTTTCCACCTCCCTCGGTGTCTCTCTCCTCCCAGCTCCCTCTTTCCCTCTGACTGAATCTCTCTCCCTCCCTTTCTCTCTCTGACATACCCTGTCTCCCTGGTCCTTCCCTCTCCCTCTGACCCAGAGACTGGGGTGAGGCTGCGTGTGAGATGTGGGAGGTGGGGAAAATAGAGATGGAGTTGTGGGAGTGAGAGAGAGAGGGGGGTGAGAGGGAAGAGTGGAGGCAGGTGGAGAAACCAGGGTTGGGGGGTAGGTGTGTGCGAGAGAGAGGGGGATGAGGGAGAGGGTTGAAAAAGACTGTGTGTGCTGAACGAGAGAGCGACAGAAAGAATTGAGGAGAAAGAGTAGGGGAGAGGTTGCAGTGGTGGGACAGAGGGAGTTAAACCCAGCTCCTGAGCTCAGGGCGCTGTGCCCTCCCCTTCCCTGAGGACCAGGACTTGGGGCTGGGTCTGTCTCTCTCCAGCTCAGCTTCTCCAACACAAAGACACACAACAACATCGGTCACTCTGCTGCTCGGCACGCTTTAATTAACATTTTTATTGGTTACAAATGGAAGTGATGGATACAGTCAGTGGGATGGTGCCTTTTCTCACTGGCCCCTGAGTTGTGAGAAACATTGAAATCTTTCTCTGTAACACCCCTGTGGGATAAGGATGGACAAACCAGCGCTACCCTCAGTCTGTTACCATAGCGAGAGGCTGCTCCATCACTGAAACACTGAACTGAAATGAGAAAATCCCGGATGGATTGATTAATGAGGGAATTTGATGGATGGATGGATTTGGGTGAAGGGATATTTCAGCACATTCTTCAGCTGCTGCCTGAACTTAGTCTGGGTCACGGCATAAATCGCGGTGTTTGTGCAGCAACTGAGGAGCTGCAGCATGAAGCCCAATTCCTGCACGTAGGCATCGAGATACACAGACCGATACCCAATCCACCACATCCGGTACCATATAGAATTCAGCATGAACGTTGACCATAACAGGATGAAATTGGCCGAGATCACAAACAGTAAAATGATGGATTTTTTTCGGTTTCTCATTTCAGTGTCAGACTGAGCGTCCCCATTGGTGTGAGCGCGGAGTCTCCTGCGGGCTCTGCTGGTCACTAAAATGTGTCTGACGGTGAGAACATTGAGCAGCAGAATCAGGAGAAATGGGACACACGGGGTTAGAATGTGGTGGAGGAACTCGATTGTGAGCCAGACAATGGATAATAGAACAGCGTTTGTTACCTCACAAAACCAGGGGGCGTTCACCAGGTAATACCGAGCCTCGAGCATAAAATACCAGGAAATGTTCTTTAAACAGCTCAGCACAGTCACTGCTCCCAGAACCACAGCCACCGTTTTCTCGCTGCAATATTTACTTTTCAGCTTCTGGCAACAAATTGCCACAAACCGATCAAAGGTGAAAGTGACGGTGAACCAGACAGAGCAGTCAGTGGCTGCATAAAGCAGGACGGCGTGGATATTACACACGGGGACGGAGTACAGGAAATAAAACTGTTCCCAATAAACAATGGGAATGTGTCTCAGGATCAGGTCGAGGATAATGACCAGGAGATCCGCCGCTGCCATGGCCCCCAGGTAACGTCTGACACATGGAGACAATCCACAATCTTTATAAAGCAGGACGTAGATGGTCACTACGTTAACTGTGAGGAAGGAAAACAAACCCATTATCCATCAGCCTGGAGGCAAAGGGACCCGTTTGATCGGGGACCCAGTGAGACTTTCAAATGTGTCCCTGTATTCAGGGATTTATTAAAATATTTGGAGCTGGAATAACAAATGGGAAGGTCGGAATTACTGACAAAAATGTGACATCAACCACAAGAAACCCTCCCTCCCCAAACACACAGAGACACATCCAGAAGGACAGATGGTTTCTAGAACATTCCCACACTCTCACTCACTCGAGAACAGACACAGGTCACTCCTTCCCAGTTCCTAATACGGAGGGTGGGAACGTTGCTGTCCTGAAGGATTCTCTCCCAGTTTCCTGAAGACAAACGGAGTTTGGGAATTCCTGTATTTTGGTCTAAATTGTGGTCGATCCTGTGTCGGGGAGAAATGTAAACGCAGGGAAAATATATTCACCCCTTTAACTGCCTGAGGGGCCTTCGGAACAGTGTCTCCTTCTCCCTGGAACGGGATCTCTTCCCTCGGGATCTTATCGTTTGTTCAATTCACTGACGTCCGGCCGTTCACAAACAATGTCAGGGACAGAACGTTCCGGGGAATGTCAGTTATAGAATGCCAGGGACAGAACGTTCCGGGGAATGTCAGTTATAGAATGCCAGGGACAGAACGTTCCGAGGAATGTCAGTTATAGAATGCCAGGGACAGAACGTTCCGGGGAATGTCAGTTATAGAATGCCAGGGACAGAACGTTCCGGGGAATGTCAGTTATAGAATGCCAGGGACAGAACGTTCCGAGGAATGTCAGTTATAGAATGCCAGGGACAGAACGTTCTGGGGAATGTCAGTTATGGAATGTCAGGGACAGAACGTTCCGGGGAATGTCAGTTATAGACTGCCAGGGACAGAACGTTCTGGGGAATGTCAGTTATGGAATGTCAGGGACAGAACGTTCCGAGGAATGTCAGTTATAAAATGCCAGGGACAGAACGTTCTGGGGAATGTCAGTTATGGAATGTCAGGGACAGAACGTTCCGGGGAATGTCAGTTATAGAATGCCAGGGACAGAACGTTCTGGGGAATGTCAGTTATGGAATGTCAGGGACAGAACGTTCCGGGAAATGTCAGTTATAGAATGTCGGGGACAGAACGTTCCGGGTAACCCCTTGATCTGTCCATGACCTTTCCCCCCTCCACACCCCACCAACATGATGTACTGTGCCTGGACACACTGTAACATTAATGGGGTGAGTGATGGAGGATCCAATCACAGGAATGGGAACTAAAGGCATTGCCAGATCAGCTGAAAGGATGAGATATACCACATTCTCAATCCACCTCACAGAACCAGCCCTGACACCATATACCCAGAGGGAGATATCTGTTCACCGTGGAACACTGTACAGACCAGGACAGTGTCCTGCTCAGTACAACCCAGCAATCTGTCCAAGTTCATCCATTACACTGGTCAATACAACCCAGCAATCTGTCCAGATTCATCCATAACACTGGGACAGGACAACCCAGCAATCTGTCCAGAGTGGAACACTGCGCAGATCAGATCAGGGCACTTATCTTCAAAGGCAGGCTAGACATCTGTCCAGTTTGGGAAGCTGTGATAGAGAGAGAAAAGCTGCAGATGCTAGAGTCCAAAGAAGACAGGCAGGAAGGTGGGAGAACACAGCAATGCTGACAGGATCAGGAGGTGTAACCATTCTGTAAGGATCCTGAAGGAGGGATACACCTGAAACATCAAATTCTATACCTCCTGATACTGCCTGGATTGCGGTGTTCCTTCAGCGAGTATTCAGCATGGGAAGCAACGCAGACCACAGCTGTGCATTGATCTATAAACCCGGACTAGATATCTGTCCAGGACGGGGAGCTGTGCAAAACAGAACAGGACACTAATGTCTAAACCTGAAACAAATATCCATCCAACATTGGGAGCTGCACAGACTACATCATTGTATTATCTATAAACTTCAACTAGATAGTCTGACCAGCACAGGGACCTGTGCAGTGATCACCCATGGATTCATCTGTAAACTAGGAGCAGCTACCCTCCCAGAATGTAGGATTATGTACACCACCGCATTGCATTAATCTGTAACCCAGGGGCTGTTACCCTCCCAACATGTAGGGCTGTGTACCCCACCCCAGTGCATTGATCTGTAACCCAGGAGCAGTTACCCTCCCAGCATGTAGGACTGTGTATCCCACCCCAGTGCATTGATCTGTAACCCAGGAGCAGTTACCCTCCCAGCATGTAGGACTGTGTACCCCACCCCAGTGCATTGATCTGTAACCCAGGAGCAGTTACCCTCCCAGCATGTAGGACTGTGTACCCCACCCCAGTGCATTGATCTGTAACCCAGGAGCAGTTACCCTCCCAGTATGTAGGACTGTGTACCACACCCCAGTACATTGATCTGTAACCCAGGAGCAGTTACCCTCCCAGCATGTAGGACTGTGTACACCACCCCAGTGCATTGATCTGTAATCCAGGAGCAGTTATCCTCCCAGCATGTAGGACTGTGTACCCCACCCCAATACATTGATCTGTAAACCAGGAGCAGTTACCCTCCCAGCATGTATGACTGTGTACACCACCCCAGTGCATTGATCTGTAACCCAGGAGCAGTTACCCTCCCAGCATGTAGGACTGTGTACACCACCCCAGTGCATTGATCTATAAACCAGGAGCAGTTACCCTCCCAGCATGTAGGACTGTGTACCCCACCCCAATACATTGATCTGTAAACCAGGAGCAGTTACCCTCCCAGCATGTAGGACTGTGTACCCCACCCCAGTGCATTGATCTGTAACCCAGGGGCAGTTACCCTCCCAGCATGTAGGACTGTGTACACCACCCCAGTACATTGATCTGTAACCCAGGAGCAGTTACCTTCTCAGCATGTAGGACTGTGTATCCCACCCCAGTGCATTGATCTATAACCCAGGGGCAGTTACCCTCCCAGCATGTAGGACTGTGTACCCCACCCCAGTGCATTGATCTGTAAACCAGGAGCAGTTACCCTCCCAGCATGTAGGACTGTGTACCCCACCCCAGTGCATTGATCTGTAACCCAGGGGCAGTTACCCTCCCAGCATGTAGGACTGTGTACACCACCCCAGTACATTGATCTGTAACCCAGGAGCAGTTACCTTCTCAGCATGTAGGACTGTGTATCCCACCCCAGTGCATTGATCTATAACCCAGGGGCAGTTACCCTCCCAGCATGTAGGACTGTGTACCCCACCCCAGTGCATTGATCTGTAACCCAGGGGCAGTTACCCTCCCAGCATGTAGGACTGTGTACCCCACCCCAGTGCATTGATCTATAAACCAGGAGCAGTTACCCTCCCAGCATGTAGGACTGTGTACCCCACCCCAGTACATTGCTCAGTAACACTGTATTAGACCCCTGCCCAGTGTGGGGAAAGTTGCAGCCCGGGCTGGAAGTGACAGGATGTACAGCTCCCACCCATTTACAGCTCCATCTCTCCATTGTTGCCATGACAAAGGGGGTGCTGTGGGTGTGAACATCACTGCCAGAGAGAGATGGCGGGGGAATCAGTTTAACTATCACCACATGGGAGGGGTTTGGGGTATAGACAGGGAGGGGGAGACTGAGAGACAGTGTCATGGAAGGATGTGTTCCCAGGTTGCAGAATGCGGAAAGGTGGACACTTCGATTACATCCTGTAACATGAGCCTGTCTTCCCAGGAAAGATGGGAAAAAGGGATTTTGGTGTGAGGTCAGATGGAACAACAGCTGCTGTGTGGGTTTGAAATTACGTTTATGTAATTTTAATAAGTGTCTTTTTGAAACAGTACATTACTGTAGAGTTGGAGTAGGGTAATAAGCAGTTAAAGAAAGTGGGTCTCAGAGTTGTGAATAGTTGATGTAAAATGTTCACTTTCAGAGTTAAAAAATAAATTGATATTTTTGTTTAAACAGTGGAATTTGGGAGTTCTCTGTCACTCATATTTTAACAGTTTACAAGACAAATTGAGCGTTTCTTTATGTTTAGTTTATATTACCAGATGAGCTCAATGTTGTGTCCTAACGATTGCTGTGTGTATCTGTGTGTCTGTGTGTGGGGCAGGTCTGGCAGTCTCTGTGGTGCTTAAAGTGATGCAATGCCACCCTCTGCTGGCCTCCCCACGCCACTGCACAGACATTGGCAGAGGGTAAAAACCAACAGAGATTCATTCAGAGAGGGGGAGGGAGAAGGCAGCTGCTCACCGCACCATCCTAACTGATGTCTTATCCATGGACTTATCTAAATGTCCTTTAAACATTGTAACTGTTCCTGCTTTCACCACTTCCTCTAGAAGTTCATTCCACACCCAAGCCAGATTCTGTCTTACATAATTACCTCTCCTGACTTTTGTAAATCTTTTTCCTCACATCTTAAAATATCCCTCAGTTTTGAATCCCCAACTCTAGGGAAAAGACATCAGCCCTTGTGTAAAGTTACCGCAGAATCTCATATGCTTCAGTGAAAACAGTCCCAGCCGATCCAGCCTCTCCTTGTAGCTCACTCCCTCCTTTCCCAGCAACATCCAGGTTAATCTCTTCTGAATCCTCTCCAGTTTAATAATATCAAGGTCAATAATATTAAAGTGAAGAGTCAAGGTATTTTCTTAGGGCACGGGGAGTCCAAAACTAGAGGACATAGACTTAAGGTGAGAGGGGAAACATTTAAAAGTGACCTAAGGGGCAGCTTTTTCACCCAGAGGGTGGTGTGCCTATGGAGTGAGCGGGCAGGATGACCAGACCAGACACAGTATTCCAGAAGAGGTCTCACCAATGTCCTGTACATCCTCAACATGACATCCCCATTCCGATACTCAAAGGGTCTGACCAATGAAGACAAGTGTGTTAAACACCTTCTTTACCACAATATCTATATGAGATGCAAATTTTAAAGAATTAAACCTGACGGCCTAGGTCTCTGTTCTACAACACTGACAAAGACCCTACTTTTAATTGTATAGGTCCTGTTCTTGTTTGATTTACCAAATCCAATGCCTCGCATTAATCCAAGCTAAACTCCATCTGCCACCCCTCAGCCCAGTGTGTGATATGACTGTCACCTCCCCCTCACCCTTCAATTTTAAAATGCCCATCTCCCTCTCCAGGAGGCCTGCACACTCCGGCCTTGATTATCACAAAGACCCTGAGCTTGGTTTGCCTTGTGTGGTTAGGGGGAGGAGGGACAGATTGCAGACACAGTCAGTGGGGAGGAGAGGCTGGACAGTAATCAGCGGCCTGGTGTCACTTCATGGTTTTAGGAAGAGGGCAGTCGCACGTTAGAGGTGGGTAAGAGTGATCGGTGTTTTGGAGTCAGAAATTAAGCTCTTCCTTCGTCTCTGGTGTTCAGTAATAAATATCTATTTAAGACTCTTCATTGGGCAGAGTGTGTCTGCAGGATTTCTTTCCTTAATATTGCAGACTACAGATAATAGCAATTAAAGATGTTTATAGTTAACTTTGATAGCATAGTAAGTACACTCAATATCCTACAGTTGAGACAAATATCTTGTATTTGTTTAACAATACAAAGTGTTTTGTGTAGTTCAGTAATGGGAACCTGATTATAATAAATCCACACTGAGCTGAAAGTGGGCACTAAAATATGACCCAAGTCTGAGTATGGTAGTGTAGTGGGTAGTGTCCCTGACTCTGAACCAGAGGGGAAAAGTTTTGATGAGGCCTAAAGGGCAGCTTTTCACACAGAGGGTGGTGTGCGTATGGAATGAGCTGCCAGAGGAAGTGATGGAGGCTGGTCCAACTACTGCATGTAAAAGGCATCTGGATGCTGACAGACCTGCTGAGCTTTTCCAGCAAATTTCTGTATTTGTTACAAAATGCATGCATTTTAACACAGGTATTCTGAATACATTAATTATTTTATTTTTTATTGACGCAGGGCCATGTAAACATATTTCAAATCGGCCGAGACCATTTTCTGCTAAGGATATGGCTCGGTGTATGACAGTAGCAATGATGTACCTACATGGAACAGGGAATGTGATGGAGACATAGTTTTGACAATGTACAAGGAGACCTCACATGGTCCAGTTTGGGAGAGGATGATATTATTGTGTGATTCAACTCAGAGAGGGAGAAACTGTAATCTGCCCGAAAAAGAATGGCCTCTTGCACTCTCTCCTTTGTGGTTCCTCATCACAGCAACGTGCGCGAGCTAAAAAAAAATCTGCAGTCATCGTTACCATTCTTATTTTCATAGAATCCCTGCAGTGTTGAAACAGGCCCTTCGGCCCAACAACTCCATACCAACCTTCCCAACCCATAGCCCTATATTTACCCCTGACTAATGAAGCTAACCTAAAAATCCCTGAACACTACAGACAATTTAGCATGACCAATCCACCGAACCTACACAGTTTGTGGTAGGAAACTGGATCACCCATTAGAAGCTCACACAGATAAGGGGGGATTGTGCAAACTCCACAGAGACAGTCACCCAAGGCTGGAATTGAACCCAAGTTCCTAGTGCTCGGAGGCAGCAGTGCTAACCACCGCGCTACCCTTTGGGTGCTCCCTGAGCCGAATTCACTGGAATCTCCTCACTGCCTAAACCAAAGGGAATTCAGCCAAATTCAACTCTCCCAGGATGAAATCCCATTGCTAGCAGCTGTGTGAGTACAATATCTTCAGAAGCAGAATAACGTTTTGGACAATCTCAATTTTTACTTTTATCAGGAGTTACAATAATATCTGGACAAAGTTGTTTCAAGTTAAAATTGCGGAAATTTTGTTAATCTGTGTGTGTGTGTGTATGCATGTGTTTGTATGTATGTGTTTGTGTGTGTGTGTGTCTGTGTGTGTGTGTGTGTGTGTGTGTGTGTCTGTGTGTCTGTGTGTGTGTGTGTGTGTGTGTGTCTGTGTCTGTGTATGTGTGTTTAGAAAGGGAAATATTAGACCATAAGATATAGGAGGGGAAGTAAGGCCATCGGACCCATCGAGTCCACTCTGCCATTTAATCAGGGCTGATGGGCATTTCAACTCCACTTACCTGCATTCTCCCCGTAGCCCTTAATACCTTGTGACATCAAGAATTTAGCAGTCTCTTCCTTGAAGACATTTAGCGTCCCGGCCTCCACTGCACTCCGCAGCAATGAATGCCACAGGCCCCACCACTCTCTGGCGGAAGAAATGTCTCCGCATTTCTGTTCTGAATTGACCCCCTCTGATTCTAAGGCTGTATCCATGGGTCCTAGTCTCCTCGCCTAACGGAAACAATTTCTTAGCATCCATCCTTTCTAAGCCATTGATTATATATTTGCAATACCCAAACACTTTGCCATTAATCTTTCCACCATAGTTGGAGTAACATTGCTCTCGATCATAAACGTGTTGTTTGAGCAGATTAAAGAAACTAGCCTGACTTGTTCCTAAAACTGACCCTGACCCAGTCTGAGACCAATATCATCAGCCATATCACCAAACTGGTTACATTTAACATTTGTTGTGAGCAGTGGAGGAGTGGGACTAGAAAAGGAAACAGTGACCCCAAAAAGCCAGGGAACTCTAGACGGGTGAGCCTGATGTCAGTGGTGGGTAAGTTGTTGGAGGGGATTCTGAGGAATAGCATTTACATACATTTGGGAAGGAAAGGGCTGTTCAGAGTAGACAACATGGCTTTCTGCATGGGAAATCATGCCTCATTAATTTGGTTGAGTTTTTTGAAGAGGTGACAAAGAAGATTGATGAAGGCAGTTTGGTAGACATTGTCTATATGGGCTTCAGCAAGGTGTTCATTTAAAGAACAAAGACCAAAGAAAATTTACAGCCGAGGAACAGGCCCTTCGCCCTCCAAGCCTGAGCCGATCCAAATGTACTTTCTAAATCTGTCGGTGAATTCCTAACCATCTGTATCCCTCTGCTCCCCACCTACTCATGCATCTGTCCAGACGCATCTTAAATGAATCTACCGTCCCTGCCTCCACCACCTCTGCGAGCAACGCGTTCCAAATGCCCACCACTCTCTGTGTGAAGTACTTACCACGTGTATCCCCCTTAAACATTCCACCTCTCACTTTGAAAGCACGACCTCTCGTTACTGAATCCTTCACTCTGGGAAAAAGCCCCTCTCGATCAATCCTGTCTATACCCTTCATGATTTTGTAAACCTCAATCAGGTACCCCCACCCCATCTCCTTTTTTCCAGTGAAAATAAACCTAACCTACTCAGCCTCTCTTCATAGCTAGTATTTCATTCTGATTGGTAGACAGATTAGTAAGTTTCAGTCACATGGGATACAGAGGAAGCTCGTCACAATTGGCTTGAAGGAAGAGGGATATTTTTCAGACTGGAGGCTTGTGAGCAGCAGTGTGCTGTAAGAATCAATACTGAGTTCACTGCATTTCATCATTTATGTGAAGGATTTAGATGTGAATATTGGGGCCATAGTTCGAAAGGTTACAGATGACATCAGAAAGGTGGTGTAGTCGATTATCTCAGAGTACAACAAGACCACAATTAGATGGAACAAAGGGGCATGGATGGACAGATGAAGTTTAATTTAGATAAATACGAGGTTTTGCATTTTGTAAATGCAAACCAGGGCAGGAATTATACAATTGTTGGTCAGGTCCTGGGGCATGTTGTGAAACAACGGGGCATAGGGCTGCAGGTGCATAGTTCCTTGAAAGTGGAGTCGCAGATAGACAGAGTGGTGCTGAACACATTTGACACATTTGCCTTAATCAGTCAGAGCATTGAATATAGGAGTTGTGGTGGTATGGTGCATCTGTACAGGATGTTGGTGAGGCCACTTTAAGAATGCTGCGTACAACTTGGTTGTCTGCAGAAATGACTGACACACCGATGTTCCAGGACTGGAGGTTTGAGCTGTAGGGAGAGGCTGGCTAGGTTGAGGTGCTTTCTCCTGGAGTGTCAGAGGCTGAAGGGTGACATTATAGAGGTTTATAAAACCATCAGGGGCATGGATATTCTGAACAGCCACGTTCTGCTCCCCAGGATTGGGGAGTCCAGAACAAGAGGGCATAGGTTGGAGGGGAGAGGGCGAATGATTTAGAAGGGACCTGAAGATAAATGTTTCACACAGAGAGTGGTGTGTGTACATAAAGTGCTGTCAGAGGAAGTTCTGAAGGCGGTTACAATCACACATTTAAAAAGTATCTGAAAGAAGAGGGATATTGGTCAAATGCTGGCAAATGGGACTGGATCAGATTTGATATCTGATCGGAATGAACAGATTGGACTAACGGGTCTGTTTCCATTCTGCATGACTCTCTGGTCCTATAAGAAGGATGACGAAAAATTCTGAAAGGACCTTTCAAGTGGGAATTCTCTTCTCTGGAAGTTTATCGTGCCCACATGCTCACATTGATTGAAAGCTGCATTAGTTAAATATTTGACAGAGAAGTGAGTCACAGATAATGGGACACAGACAGGAAAGTGGGACTGAGACAATCTTAGTGCCTGGTGGAGAAGGCTCGAAGTATCTAATGACCCACTCCTGCTCCTCAGTCCAATGTTCCTGTGTTCCATTCAGCCCCTCAAACCTGCTAGACAGGGACAGTTGGAGGCCATTTACTCATATAACCTGTTGCACAGAAACAGGGGAGACCATTCAGCCTCTCAAGACTGTTACACATGCTTTGAGGTGATTTGGGAAATGTAATTGGAAAACCCAGGCACGGGTATGAAAGAGGCCCCTCATCTCTCTTTACAGAGCTTCCCCTCTCTGCAACTTGTGCTTCATTTGTTGGTCATGGTTAGACCCAGATTCACTGTGAATACAGCCCCCATACCTCAACCAGAGTTGGCTCACAAAATCCTCTGGTCTCCCTGACTGCAATATTTAGTAATTGCACATTCATGAAAATAACACCCACTAACACTCCAATAACAGAATGTAAGAACATCAGAAACAGGGGCAGGTCATTCACTCCCCAAACCTGCCTTGCCCTTCACTAAGATCGTGACTGATCTGCTCTTGGTCTCAAATCCTCTTTCATATCCAATTCCTCATAGCCCTCACCTCTCTGACAGATCAATATCCATCTCCCTCCTCTTCAAATACTTTCAGACATCTCGCTCCCCGAACACTCTTGAGAAGAGAAATCCTGACATTCAATCCCACCTGTTTGAAGAAAACACTTGCTGCTCCTATATCATGGTTTATTGATGTGCACAAAAGAGGTTGAGACAAGGGTTCAGGTAAAAATGACAGACCCTGATATCAAGACAGTGGTTGAGTCTGTTGACATAAAGGAGCTTAACAAAATGGGACTTAATGGGAATCAGAGTAAACTCTCCAGTGTTTGGTGTCAAACATGGCACAAAGGAAGATGATCATCATCTCAGTCCTGGGTCACCTCTGTGGGAGATCCTCAGGGTAGCTTCCTCTTCACAAACATCTTCAGCTGCTTCATCAATGTTTTCCCAATCCTCACCCTGCTCAACATAAGAACAGAAGTGGGGATAGTCACTGAAGATTCCACTATGTTCAGAACATTTTGTTCCCCTCTCAGCTCCTGAACTGATTTGTGTTCATGTGCAACAAGACCCTGACTCCATTGAGACTTGTGCTGTTAAAGTATCAGTAACATTCATGTAACAGCACTGGCGGGCACTGCACATTGCCACAGTAAAAATAGAGTTCATTCAGCACCTCACGCTGGTTTCACAGGAATCTGAGGAAGCCATTCAGCCCATTGACACTATTGGAGAAGAACAGGGACAGCCCATTCAGTGCCTCCAGCCTATTACTCAGGAAGAGAAGGAGTCTAGTGTGATGGGCCACACCGGAGCCCCTCGAAAATATTGGAAGGCAGTCTCCTAGACTCTAATGTTTTCTTATTTTAAAGGGAATGTAAATTGTCTGTTCCAGATGCAATGTGACTGGTAAAACTACTCGGTGTGAAGCTCAACACTATTTAAACACGAAAGATAAAATGAAACCAAAGAAAAAGGAAATTAGAATAACTTAATTCTATTGGACAAGTTATCAGAATAATATAGCGTGGAGATATTACTAATGAACTGTTCCGATATACGAAAATCCCATAAAGACAGCCTTTGGCAAAACTGAATATTCAGTCACAGATTGCCACAAACTCAAAGATCCTAATCTGTGAGAGCTGGTCACACCCATTCAGGCTGCATTAAAATAAACCCAAGGCCTCCCTCGCTGTTTACTCAAGTGGTCTTAACTAACCAGCTTGGTAACGATCATTCAATCTCTCTCTTAAAAGAAACCAGGACAAAATAAGCTCTTAAAGCTGCAGCATCATCACACTTGTCAGTACATCGAGCTTTCAAACAGGAACCAGGGGTAAAAGGTCAGGCCCTTGGCCCTGTCCAATTGGACAAGGAAGAAGTCATTCAGTCCCCTGAGTCAATTACACAGAAACGGAACAAGGCCATTCAGCCCCTTGAGTTACTTACACATGAACAAGAGGAGGCCATTTAGCCAGTTGAGCCACTTATACAGGAACAGTAGAAGGCCATTTCCACCTCAATGCACTTACACGGGGGCAGAATAGGGTAATTGATGCGGATCCTGATGAATGTCTTATGCCCAAAATGTCGACTCTCCTGCTGTGCTTTTCCAGCAAACCACTGTCTACTCTGGTCTCCAGCATGGGCAGTCCTCACTGTCTCCTAATAGATGCTCTAACGTGATGAACAATTGGAGCAGAGGCTGCACAAACAGACTGCTCCACGTTGTACCTCGTGGCGCCAACGCTCATGATACACATGTGGGACTTTAACGTGGGTTACTCGCGGTGAGCAGGGAAATCATATGTGTTGTGTGAAATCTCAAGAAGGCATGTACCATCTCCGAGAAGGCTGCCTGGTGTTCTCTATGTAGGGTGGAAGCTGGTGGGAATGGCTACCTGTTTCCGATGGAAGGTATTGTGGCTGCTGTTGGGGATTGTGAATAACCTGACGTTCAGTACAGGTTCACACGCCGACTGCACAATAACATGGGGAGAGTTAATTTAGGCATATAAACTATTAGGAAAATCACGATAGACTGATGAATGGACTCTCTAAGTTCAAATAATGGTGATCTTGTTCATGTTGACCTTGTCTAGTGCATGTCCTGTTCAGTGTAACCTGTATGCCTTACTCTGTCCAAGTCTATTTCCACCCTATGATCTGTCTGGCCATGCTTACTATGATCTGCCTCCACTGCTCATAAACAACGTGTTTCCCTGTACTGAGGTACACGTGACAATAAATCAAACCAATCAATCCTGGGTAAAGTATGGAATTTCTCTCCCTATCAATGTCTCTTTTGGAAATAAGTGATCGCTGCCACTCCTCGTGTTTCAGCATCACAATTTCTTCGTCTCTCACAGCTCTACAGATTAAACACTCAGCTTATTCACTCTATCCTCATGTTACCATCACCAGTGTCTGTGGTAAGGAGATCATTCCTTACAAAGAGCATCAAATCTGTACAGAGTGCCCCGAATGCTCTCTCAGCAAGGCTCTACAACAGCAGGAAGATGGCTTTACTTATGTACTCGGATCATCTTACAATGAAGGACAGCATACCATTGACTGCACCCATTACTTACACAGGGTTTGATTCGGAGCAGTCAGCATAGACTTGTGAGTGGGAGATCATGCTTCCCAAATTTCTTAGAGTTCTTTGGTGAAGTGACCAGGAAGGTTGATGAGGACAGAGCAGTCGACGTAGTCTCTATGGATTTCAGTAAGTCCTTTGATAAGGTTCCACATGGCAGGCTGCTCAGGAAGGTTCCATCACGTGGAATGGTGGGGGAACTGTCCAATCGGATACACAGTTGGGTTGTTGGGAGGAAGCAGAGGGTTGAGTGGAAGGTTGTTTGTCAGACCGGAGGCTGGGTCCATTGCTGTTTGTTATCTATGATTTGGTTGAGAATGTACAAGGTATGATTAGTAAGTTTGCAGATGACACTAAAATAAGTGGTAGCGTGATCAGTGAGGAAGTTTATCAGAAATTGCAGCAGGGACTTAATCAGGTGGGGAAGTGGGCCGGGAAATGGTAAATGGAATTTAATATAGATGGGTGATGTCTTACATTTTGGGAAATCAAATCAAGGTAGGAGTTTCATGGTGCATGGAAAGATCTTCAAGAGTGTAGTGGGCAGAGAGACCTTGGAGTTCATGTGCACGGTTCTCTAAGAGTGGAGTCACAGGTAGACAGGGCAGTGAAGAAGGCTTTTGGCACAGTGGCCTTCATCAGGGAGGACATTGAGTACAGAGAAGCTGGGAAGTTATGTTGCAGTTATACTGGACTTTGGTCAGGCTGCACTTAGAGTATTGTGTTCAGTTTTGTCACATTGTTTTAGGGAGGATGCTATTAAATTAGAAAGAGTGCAGAAGAAATTTTCAAGGACGTTGCCAGGACCCATTGGTCTGAGTTATAGGGAGAGTTTGGACAAGCTAGCACCTTTTCTTTAGCGTGAAGGAGACTGAGGGAGTCCTTATAGAGCTGAATAAGATCACGATGGTAGGGTTAATGCTCTCAGTCTTTTTCCAAGGTGTAGAGAATCGAGGATTAGAGGGGATCAGTTTAAGGTTAAAGGGGAAGGAATAAAAGGGAACCTGTGGGGCCACTTCTTTACACAGAGGGCTGGTACGTGGATGAGCTGCCAGCAGATGTGGTTGAGGGGGGTACATTAACAACATTTCAAAAGCATTTGGATAAATATGTGGATAGGAAAAGTCTAGGATGATATTGGCCAACTGCAGGGAATTGGGGTTAGCGTGGATGGACATTTACAAGGTGGACTCGAACCCCTCTGTTAATTAAAACCAAACACCCAGAAAAGCTCGCCTCACCTCGTAATCTGTTAAAATATGAGCGACAGCGATCTCCTACATTCCACTATTTAAACAAAAATTAACAAGTTAGTTTCTTAACTTTAATAGTGAACACTAGAGGGGCTTCACAAATACAAGCCCCTCTTTTCTTAGCTACTTACTATCTGACTCTGACTCTGACTCTGTCAAAATCTGCTGTTCCAACAACCCACATATGAAACATTACAATCTCAAGACCACACAGTCTCTATCTTCCCTGCTGTGTTCACTCTTCCAGCTGCTGATCTCCCTGGGTCATGTTTTTATTGCAAGTAGGTTTACATGAACATGTATCTTTGATAGAGAGTGTTTGGGATGGTCAGTTAGCACTCCTGCTCTACAGCAGTTACTCTGCTGTTGGATGGCAGTGGCTCTCCCTCGAGTGTTCAAAATGCTGGATTTATATACTTCCAATGATACAATAATTCTCACATTTGATTGCTTTCCAGGTACCCAAACAATAATATTCAAATTCCGTTGGCTTCTGGTATCCTGAACGTTATTTAAACTCTTTGGTTGTATTTGAATTGTTGTCAAAACAGCAACCAAAACCCAGGTATCATTTCCCAGCTAATTGTGACATATGGAACAATCAGACATTTAGCTGGCATCTGTGCTGTACTTTGTATTCAACAAAACCCGTTCTGTCTTAAAGTGACCTGACCTGCTTTCGGCTTCATAACACCACCCCCCTTCAGAAAAAAAAAGAACCATCAGAATGAAAAGATGGCTTCGTTTCCTTTCCTCTAATTCTTAATCCCATTATTATGAAATACAAAAGTATTAATCTCAGTTATATCATTCATATTAATTTTGCACACATATAAAACACTGGGATAAGTCAAATCTTATCAACACCTGTTCCTTTAAATCCGCGATAACACATCTGCTATCACATTTTAGGACCCACAGCATGTACATTGTGTAAGTTTAAAGTCAGCGTGATAAGACTCCAATGAAATATTCTCATATTCTGGTCTTTAAATATTCCAAAAAACGCGAGAGGTTTGTCGTTGTCCACAACCATCTCCAACAATTTATTTGTCACATAAACATTAAAATATTGTCAGGCCAGTGCGAAACTTAGTCATTCTTTTTCAGTAATGGAGATGTTGTATTTTGTTTCTGGTGGATATTGAGTTTTTTTGACAAGTAGCCAATTAGCCATTCAATCCCATCATCATCTTTCTGAATCAATACATCTCTGACCCCTATATCCCGAGGGTTTCAGAATATTTGGTATGGCTAAAACTGGTGCGGTGATTAATCCTGCATTAAAATTCTCAAATGCCTCCTGGCATTGTTCTGTCCACCACAATTCTGTGTTCTTCTTTACTAAGTCCATCAGTGGTGCCAATACGCTGCTGAAGTTTGGAACAAACTTCCGATAGAATCCACTCAGTTCCAAAAATCGAAGCACCTCTTTCTTCGAGGATGGTTGTGGAAATTCCTCAAAGCCCTTCGTCTTTGTGTTCCATGGGGTCAATCTTCCATGTCTAATGTAATGTCCCAAGAACGGCACCTCTGCCTTCGTGAATTCTGTTTTCTTTAAGTTTATTACCAAGTTTGCTTCTTGTAATCGTTCAACATGCTCTGCCAACTGTAACGTGTGAGCTTTAAATCACTTGCGAAAGGTCACTACATCATACAGCTAAACTGCACAATTTGTTCATCTGACTGTAACTCTGTTCCTGAGTCACTAAACCTGGCTGTGAAGGGAATTCCTATCACTGGTGACAATACTAATACGTCATCCCCACAGGAAATCGTCAAAATTTCAGAGTTTTTATCTGCCACTTGCTTCATTCTATGCTGTGCCCTTCAGGTGCTGTTTAGCGAACTCACCTACTCCATCTAATCTCTCCCTCACCTCACATACATAATCCGAGTGTGAGATCTCTGACTTCGGTCCTGTCAATTTATATTCAATTAATTTCAAACGACCTCTCACTTCATGTACATATATTAACTCAAAGGAAGTAAACTGAGTAGATTTATTTGGGGCAAATAATTTTTGTCCAATGGCAAACAATTCAATGAGACACCTTCATTCCAATCATTCTGGTAATCCTGACAGTACACTGTTAATATGGTCTTCAGCGTCTGATGCTAACTTTCCAAGGCTCCCTGGGATTCGGGATGGGACGCCCTTGATTTAAACTGCTGTATGCCTCAGCTATCCATGACTTCCTTAAACAGCTGAGCGGTAAAATGAGACCTTGGTCTGACTGAATCTCTCTGCGGAGCCCACAGTGAGTAAAGAAAGATACCAACTCCTCCACCTCCCTTTTTACCTTAACACTCCATAATAGAATTGCCTCTGGAAATCTGGTAGACACATCCATTATGGCTAGCAAATAATGGTTTCCACCTTTTTTTTAGATAGGGGAGCGACACAACTAATCATAACCTACGTGAAATGTTCTTCGAATGCAGGAATTGGTAACAAAGGTGCTGGTTTTATTACTGCCTGTGACTGACCTATCGTTTAGAATGTTTGACATGTGCAACAAAAAAAAACCACGTACTTGTGCATTCCAGGCCACTAGAAATGCCTCTGTACCTTAACCTGATTCTTCTGTCCACCTAGGTGACCCCCTGCAGTTAGTTTATGTGCTACCCGTAACACTGTACGTTACTGCTAACACAATATCGTGCACTTCAGCCCATTTCCCTTCTGCAGTAACCTATCGGGGTCTCCATTTTAATTTTATGATTCTATCTTTAAGTTAATAATGTTCGACAATATATTCTGATTCCTTTTCTGTGTGTGTGCATGTGAATGTGTGTGTGAATGTGTGTGTATATATCTGTTGTAAGTCCATTAGCCTTTCTGGACTAAACCCCTCTGCCTGACCCTCTGCCTGTTCAGGTTTTTCCTGCAAACAGGGGGTCAGTTCACTGAGCATCAACTCCTTTGGCTTTTTATTACGGTTTTCCTTCCTGCTCTAACTGATGACAGTGGAATCTTGTTACTATACAGTCTGGAAAAATCCTGGGTATTTTTCTTTTAACTCCCCAATTCCCTAGTTTTCCTTTTGCCTTCTCCAACACATGGGGTGCCACTCCCACCTTGGATCCTGTTAAATCGTTCACAAGAACAAACTGTATTCCTGGAACTGACACTCTGTT
Organism: Chiloscyllium punctatum; assembly: GCF_047496795.1. NCBI lineage: Eukaryota > Metazoa > Chordata > Chondrichthyes > Orectolobiformes > Hemiscylliidae > Chiloscyllium > Chiloscyllium punctatum. Next base: position 14,376,742 of record NC_092772.1, read on the forward strand.
ACTCACTGTCACTGTTACTTCCCCAACCTTGATTTGGCATTCCATCCTGATATTACACAAGGGAATACTTAATTTCTAACCCCATTCCACAAATTGTTACGATCTTGATTAATATGTCAGAAAGAGTGAAAATACGTTCATCTCTCACTATTAGAGGCCGAGAGAAAGTGAGGGCTGCAGATGCTGGAGGTGAGAGTTGAAAAGTGTGGGGCTGGAAAAGCATAGCCAACCAGGCAGCATCTGAGGGGCAGAAGAGTTGACATTTCAGGCATAAATTCTTCATCAGGAAAGTGCGAGGTGGGGCAAGGGAGGGGGAAGGGGGCCGAGAAATAAATAGGAGAGTGGGAGCGGAGCTGGGTGTAAGATAGCTTGGAAGGCGATAGGTAGACGCAGGTGGGGTGTGATGGTGATAGCTCGGAGAGGAGGGTGTTGTGGATAGGTGGTAGGACAACTAGAACCCTCAAACTAGAACCATCATCAACGTTGACTTCACCAAATTCCAAATCTCCCCTCCACCAACCTCTCCCATATCCAACCGTTCAACCTAGCACTGCCGTCTTGAACTGTCCTAACTGGCCAGCTTCCTTCCCACCTACCGACTCCACCCTCCAAACCGATATATCACTATTACTCCAACCTACATCTTCTTATCGCCTTCCCGGTGACCGTCCCACCAGCCCAGCTACTGCCCTCGTATTTATCTTTCAGCCCCCTTGTCTCCCCTGCCAAATTCCTGACGATGGGTTTCTGCCTGATATTCAATTGTCTTGCTGTCTGGATGCTGCCTGATCTTTTGTGCTTTTCCAGCGTCTCTCTTCTCAACTATTAGAGACTGAGCAGATCCCACATCTCACAAAATTATAACTTCTTGTCCTTCTCCCCCGATCTTTCTAAGTAAACTTTATCTACAGAGGTGAATTCTTTCAGAGATCAGGTACCGACTCCATACCCAGACCCTGCCTCGGCTGTGCACTCTCCTGCAGCTCCTCGGCTCTACTTGGGGTCTCCTTTACCAGTTTCACTAATGCCACTGGCTTAGCCTCTTCTACCGCATCTTTCCCCAAAGTGCCTTCCTTCAACGACCATCACAGTGTGTCCCAGCTTACTTCAATGAAAACACCTTTTCCCAGTGCCCTCCTTAAACCATCAGCACTGTCATTTTCTGTGTTCCACTCCCTTATACTGAGAACACCTGAGGCCTTTCACCTCCTTTCAACCCCTTTGGGCTTCTTTTTTCACCTGTGGTAAACTATTGTGCGCTACTGTTTGCTTTGTAATATGTGAACTTCCCTTCTCCCAATTTCTATCCCTCATTGCATGTAAATTCTCCCGGAAGCTAAATTTCATCTCATGCACCAATGCATATTTACCTGCCATTTCTGCCGCGCTTCTCGCTTCTTGAACTTTCTGTTCGTGCACATGAATTCTTACCATCTCTGGAAGTGAGTCTTTAAACATCTCCAGCATAATAATCTCCCTTCGAGCCTCACAGGTCTTATCTATTTTTAAGTCCAGCACACAACTATCAAAATGACTGCAGTTAATTCTTTCAGACTTAACATAAGTCTGACCTGGTTCCGTCTCTATTTTTCTGAACCTCTGTCTACATGCTTCTGGTACCAATTCATAGCCAATCAAAATCGCCAATTTGACACCTGCATAATCTCTTGATCCCTCATCTGACAGCGCTACACATACCTCACCAGCTGTGCCCACCAGCTTAGTCTGAACGAGCATTAGCCACAAGTTCACTGGACACGTCATCTGCCGAGTCATTTTTTTCAAATGAAATAAAAAAAGTTTTGACATTTTTCTCACCGAAATATGGCAAGGTACTAATATATTTGTATACATCCCGACGTTCTCCCTTCATCTCCATCCTGTTAATTCAACTTTCTTGTCTAATTCCCAACTTCTGAATCTCAAATTCTCTCTCTCTTTCTTTTTCCTCTCCTCTTTTTTCTCTCTCTGTTTCGGTCTCTTTCTTTATCTTCTAACTTCAGTTGCCATATTTGCAATTTAAGTTTTTTCTAACTCGAATGCACTTGTCTGTTTCTTTGATACATCAAATTGCTTGACCAAATCCATTACAATTTCAGCTTTCCTTTTGTCCCTGGTTAAACCCAATTCCAACCTATTTGCTAATTCTAAAAAATGTCCTGCTTCTGTCTTTCTAAACTTTCTTGGCAAATTTGGGAACCTCTTTAGTAATTTTAAAAGCCTTTTCCCTCACTTTTAATTTAAACAACCACCAGTAAACAAAATTAAACAGATTTTCAGACCGGTTTTATTTGAAGATCTAGGTCACTAATTGCAACGTGTTGGAATTTGCTGGGACATTTTGTACCTGAAATCTGTTCAAATCTGTCCCAGTCCATTACGGCATGGCCCCAAACTGTGGAGACATCTATGTCGAGCACTTCTGTTAATTAAAACCACAAACCCAAGAAAGCTCACCTCACCTCGTAATCTGTTAATACATGAGTGACAAAGAACTCCCAAATTCCACTAATAAAAGAAAAATAACAGTTTGTATGTATGCAAGTTAGCTCGCTGTGCTTGAAGGTTTGTTTTCTGATGATTCGACACTATGACTAGGTAACATCATCAGTGAGAGTCTCTGCTGAAGTGCTGGTGGTATGTTGCGCCTCTCTATTTTTAGGTCTTGGGTTCTTAAGATGAGTGATGTCATTTCCAGTTCTTTTGTTTTAAAAGAGTAGGTAGATAGGATCTAAATTGATGCGTTTATTGATGGACTTCTGGTCAGAATGCCTTTCCTCTCAGAATGTCCTTGCCTGTCTTAGTATATGTGTACTTTGTCTCAGTCAAAGTGGTGCCCTTCTTTGTCTGTATGTATGGAACATAGTGATAGTGCGTCCTGTCTTTTGGTGGCTAGTTGGTGTTCGTGTATCCGCGTAACACAACAACAGGACAGTTTCAATGGTGGAACAATGATTTTATATGCACTGTTTAATCAATGTGTGTGTGCAGATAAGTAACATTTTTCATATGTGCACAACACATTCTAAATGAATAACGGAGACACAGTTAACAAAAAGTGATGCATATGATGTAAAGAATTTATAAAACATTAAAACATCATTTGATTCTCATCTAAAATGATATGTTCCCTTTCTCTCAACGATCCCTCCTTTTCTGGAATTCTCCACTCCAATCTCTCCTTCTTATCAGGATGTGTTATAAATGCTTGCTTCTGGTGTCCCAACTTATTTCAGTTAATCCCCTTTCTACCAGAATTCAATATGTTGGCCTGTTGGATATTTTCCAAAGCTAGTGTCTGTCATATTATTGGAAATAAAAATTCTGGCATCAGAGCCAGCATTTGAACACATTGCTCTGTTGTCCATGCACTATACAAAGGACCACAGCGCACAGGAATTGCCAAAACATTGAGGGATATGCATCTATTTCTTTCGATGATCTAGTTTTCTCATTTTTCACATTTCCTCATCTATGTTGTCTCGCTCTTTCTCTCTTTGTATCTAGTTAAGAAATTTACCAATTATTCTTTGCGTCTCTTCTCTCAAAGCTCCTTCTTTCGGTTTATATCTATTGCTCTCTTCTTGATGTAATGTGATTATAAATGTGCAATGTAACTTCAAAGGCATGTGGGAGGAGCTGGCCAGAGTTAATTGGAAGGGGAGCCGAGCAGGGCAGACCATGGAACAGCAAAAGCAGGAATTTCTGGGGATATTTCGGAGGATATCAGAAATTCATCCCAAAGGAGATGAAACATACTCATGGCAGGACAAGGCAACCATGAGTGATAAGGCATCAAACCAAAAAAAGAAACATACAATGTGGTGAAGATGATTGGGAATCCAGAGAATTCATTGGCTCGGAAACTACATAAGGCTGGCATCACTGACACTGCAGAGCTCTTAATCATGGTCAGGGAGAGAAACAGAGGAAACACATTCACTTTAAACACAGAAAATGGTATTACTCAAGGAAAAGGATTCAGATGAATTAAACAATTGAATTAAAATCAGTTAATTGGTTTTGCAGAATGTGTCAGATTGAAAGCATTACCCGGGAAGAGACCCTCAGCAGAATGACAGTATGAAAATGGAAGTGTTACCACACCAGAAACCAGAGTAGGTCACTGAGTACATGACTGATGGGTGAATGGGTCTCGATGTGAACTAAGGGACAGACAGCAGAATTGCATTGCAGATATTGCAGCTCAAAACTGCGTATTTATGTAGTGCTGTAGACTACAGCAGGAGAAGCAAAACAGCATTCAACCACAACCTGTAACTTTTAGCCTCGAATAATTTCCTCAGTCTGCCATTACCATCAATACGATCTATGTTTCAGTAATGACTGTGAGTGAACATGACTGGGTCAGAACCACGTGAACCTGAACCTGACGCGAACCCATTAAAGCTACCACATTTGACCAACAGATCTGATCGAAGCTCCGCAATCCTGTCACATTCTGTCATAAATGGTGATGGATGATTAAACAAATGACTGGAGCAAAGGACTCCACAAATATCCCCATCCTCAGTAATCGAACAGCTCTGCACATCAGTGTAAAAGACCAGGATGGGGAAGCTGCACCAACCTCAGCCAGAAGTGTGGAGTTGATGATCCACCTCACCCTCACCATGATAGCCACAGAATCACAGATGCCCGTCTTCAACCAATTCAATTTGCTGTTCGTGACATGAAAAAACAGCTGAACACAGTACGTACGAAAAAGGCAATGGACCCTGACACCATTCCTGTAATAGGACTGAAGACTTGTGCTGCACAACAAGCCGTGTCCCTGGGGAAACTGTTTCATTCCAGCTCCAACTCTGACATCTCCCTGGTAATGTGGAAAATTACTCAACTATGTCCAGTTCCTAAGAGGATTATAATTACAATCTGACCAGTTACCTCCCCCTCAGACCCACCTCGACAGTCAAATTGGTGGGAGTTCTTTTTGACAGAGTTATCAAACAGCACAGAAATAACCTGCTCAGTATGATTTCAGATAGGCCCCCATGTAGAGATGGTGCTGCTGTGGAAAGGTCACTGGATTACTAATCCAGACCAGGCTAATGCTCTGGCAGCTGGTGGAAGTTAAACACAATTGACAAAATATTAGGATGCAAAATCTGGTGTCCGTAAATAGTGACCTTCAAGCCAATGTCGATTGTTCACACCAATTTGCTTCACAAATGTCCTTTTAGAAAATGAATCTCCCGTGCTTTCCTGGTCTGGCCTAAACGTGACTGCAGACACACAGACATGTGATAAACTCTTCAATGGTCTCTGAATCCGCCAAACAAGACATTCTATTGTATCAAACTGTTCCGAGGTCTAAAGGATAAAACCAGACAGAACACCCGGCCCCAGCCTCAGTATCGGAAAAAGGGAATGAGAAACACAGTCCTGTTGACCCTGCAGAGACCTCCTTCCTAACATCTGAGAGCTTGTGACAACATTTACAGACTACATAGAAACATCGGGAATGGAGTAGGTCATACAACACATTGAGCCTTCCCCATTCCAGTTCATGTTCAAATATGTACACAATGCACTTTTTCCACACACTGTACACATCCCTTAATGTGAATTACTGTAGGAAGCTATAAAGTAGGAAGTGCAGTAGTCCATTTGGTCTGTCGAGTTTGCTACCCAATTCAATATCATGATACCTGGCCCTTCATTTCCATATCGTTCTCCTTCTCTCCCACCATTCCTTTACTGTCTCTACGTCCGTATTTATTTTCAGTGTCTTGGCTTCCAGGTTCGAGCGCATTCCCCAGGTTCACCAGTCGCTGAGTGCAGACATTTATTGTCATCTCATTGCAGAATGGTCTGTCTGCACCTAATACTGTGGGCCCTTGTTTTAGACACCACAGCCAGGGGAATTATAATCCCTGCTTCCAATCCATCTCACCCTGTCAGATCTTTATATATCTCACTGAGATCTCCACCCATTTTCCTAAACCCCATGGAATACAGGCCCAGTCGCCCCAAACTCTGCTCCCACAACAAGCCTGTCATCCTAGAGATCGGACTGGTCATCCTTCACTGCTCTCCCTCAATGTCAGGTTTGTCCGTTATTATGTACTCAGACCAAATCAGCAGAATACTGCACAGTGTTTGAGATAGGGTCTCACCAAAGCCCTCTGCAGCTGCAGTAAGACACGCTTACTCCTGGACTCAAATCCCCCTGAAATGAAGGTAAGCACATCATTGATCTTCCTATCTGGTTTTTGCTCCTGCAATATTGCTTTCAGTGACTGGTCTACAGGGAGATCCAGATCCTTTGCAATGTTACAGCTCCCCACTTGGTAGGTCTATGTACACTGGGCAGCGTGTGAATGCCATTCCCAGTATTGCCTTGTGGGTTCAGACCTCACTGTGCTGCAGGGACCTCGAAGGGCCGCGCAGAAGGAAACAACAAAAAGGCCCATACGTCGCTTTTCAGATCAACATGTTTCAAAAATCCCTTTTCAAACGAAAAGCTGCCAATCTCTTGTTCCAACCAAAGGGCACACTGTCACCTCAACCCACCTTGCTCTCCATCTGCCACGTATTTGCCCATTCACTCCACTTGTCTTAGTCACCTTGAAGCTTTTTTACAACCTCCTCACCCACTCGCAATCCAACATCCTTTAGTTCTCTCAGCAGGTTGGTATATATTGTGTTTGATTCCTGCAACTAAATGTTTAATGGGTATTGTGAACAACTGGGACCTGAGCACCGATCTCTGTGATATCCCAGAAACCTTCCTCTGTTATTTTATTTAAATAATATTTATTTCCTGAATCTGGGTGCGACTGGCTGGGCCAGCATTTGTTGCCTGTCCCTGGTTGCGCCTTGAGAAGGTGGTGGTGAGCTGCCTTGTTGAACCGCCGCAGTCCACTGTGGATTCAGTGACAGTAACACCATTGAATGCCAAGGGGCAGGTTAGATTGCATTTTAGTGGTGATGGTCACGGTCTGGCATTTGTGTGACGTGAATATTACTTGCCACTTGTCAGCCTGGATACTGTCCAGGTATTGTATTTGAACATGGACTGCTTCAGTATCTGAGGAGCGACAAATGTTGCAGAAGATTGTGCAATCATTGGCAAACATCTCCACTTCTGACCTTAAAATGGAGGGAAGGTCATTGATGAAGCAGCCCTGAAGATGTTTGGGCCTAGGCCACTGCCCGAGGGACTCCGACAGATTTATCCTGGAGCTGAGTTGACTGACCTTTATCAACCATGACCACCTTCCTACGTGTCAGGTATGATTCTAACCAGCGGGGAGTTTGCCCCTGATACCCATTGATTCCAGATTTGCTAAGGCCCCTTGATACCACACTTGGGCGAAGGCAGCCTTGATTTAAAGGGCTATCACTCTCCCCCCACCTCTGGAATTCAGCTCTTTTGTCCATGTTTGAACCACGGTAATGAGGTCAGGAGCTGAGTGGCCCTGGTGGAGCCCAAACTGGGCGTCATTGACCAGGGTATTGTTGAGCAGGTGCTGCTTGAAAGCACTGAGACCTTCCACCACTTTACTGATGATCGAGAGTATACTGATGCGGTGGTATTGGCCGGATTGGATTTGGTCTGCTTTTTATATGCAGGAGATACATGGGGTAATTTTCCATGTAATCGGGGAAATGTTGTTGTAACGGTATTGGAACAGCTTGGTGAGGGCAGTGACAAGGCCTGGAGAACAACTTTTCAGTACTATTGCCAGAATGTTGTCAGGTTATGTACCCTCTGAGGTATCCAGTGTCTCCAACTGAATCTGGATATCTTGTGGAGTGAATCAAATTGGCTGATGACTGGTAACTGAATGGTTGAGGGCCACTGGAGGAGGCCGAGATGGATCATCCACTCAGCACTTCTGACTGAAGATTGTTGCGAATGCATGAACGTTATCTTTTGCACTGAAGTGCTGGGCTCTTCCATCATTAAGGATGGAGATACTTGTGGAATGTCCTCCTCCGATGACTTGTTTAATTGTCCATAATTATTCTCTACTAGAAGTAGAAGGACTGCAGAGCTTAGATCTGCACCGTTGCTTGTGGGATCACTTAGCTCTGTCTATGATGAACTGCTTATGCTGTTTGGCACGCAGGTAGTCCTGGTTGGTGACTTCATCAGGCAGACACCTCATTTTCAGGTATTCCCAGTGCTGCTCCTGCCCTCCTGCACACTCCATTGAATCAAGGTTGATCCTCTGGCTTGATGGTAATTGTTGTGAGGGGGATATGCCAGGCCATGAGGTTGTGCTGGAGTACAATTCTACTGCTACTGATGACCCACAACATATTATCGAAACCCAGACTTGGGCTGCTAGATCTGTTCAAAGTCTGTCCTATTTAGCATGGTGACAGTGCCACCTAAAATGGTGGAGGTTATTCTCAATATGCAAGTGTGACTTTATCTCCACAATGACTATGCAGTGGTCACTTTTACACGATACTGTCATGGACAGATACTTCTGCAGCTGGCAGATTAGTAAGGCTGTGGTCAAATATGGCTTTTCCCTCTTGTGGGTTCCTTCACCACCTGCCGCAGACCGAGTCGAGAAGTTATATCCTTTCGGACCCAACCAGCTCAATCAGTAATGCTGCTGTGAACCACTCTTTTTGTGGACATTGACGTCCCTAACCCAGAGTACATTTTGTGCCTTTGCCACCCTCAGAGCTTCCTCCAAGTGTTGGTCAGCTTGGAGGAGTACTGACTCATCAGTTGGAAGAGGCTGGTGCATGGTAATCAGCAGGAAGTTTCCTTTCCCATGTGTAAACTAACGCCATGAGAGTTCATGGGATACAGAGTCACTGTTGAGGACTCCCAGAACAATTCCCTTCAAACTGTATCCCACGGTGCCACCACTTCTGCTTTGTCTGTCCTGCTGGTGAGAGAGGAGATATCCGGGGAAGGTGATGGGGTGTCAGGGATATAGTCATACTCACAGAATCAGACCTTAAATACAATGTCAGGCTGTTGCTTCACAAGTCTGTTTATTTCTATTCACTGTCTCCTGCCAGCTGTCCCATTCTAGAAGGATGGCCATATATTCACCCCAATCCACGAAGATTTGATTTTGCAAACTAGGCTTGGAGCTTTACCAAAATCTTTCTGAAAATCCACATGTTTTACATCCATTGCTTCTCTTTCATTTGTCTCCCAGTCTGTTTCTCAAACATAATTCCCATTTCATAAACCCGTGTTAGTGTTGTCTATGACCATTACTTTCAGTCCCAATAATTTCTCCCAAACGATTTACTTACTATGTTCTATGTTCCATGTACTATTTCGTTTTCCACGCCAGACTTGGTTTTCTTGGTATTGTCTGTGTACTGTGAAGACAGAACTGAAGCAGTGGATTCATAGTTTTGCCATTTCCCTGTTTCCCATTCTCCATTCTCTGGTTTCAAACTGGAAAAAACCTTCACTTCTTTTTCATACTTCTCACATTGACATAATTTGACAAGCTATAACAGTTCACTCTTATAACCTTTGTGAACATTATCTTCAGAAACCCATCAATTCTTGTGTAAAGCGGCTCAATCATTGACCTTCCACATCATATACTCACAGGAGCATAGTCTCTGTGCCAACAGAAATACAGCACGATCTATATTAGTCCCACTTTCCGACAAAAGGCTCATAGCCTGGAATGTTATGGCACTTCCAAGTGCTTGTCCAAGTACTTTTAACAGTTGAGGGGTTAACCTTGATAACTCCCCTCTCAGAAAGTACTTTCCAGACCCCAACACCCTCTGGGTGAAGAAAAAGTCATCTTTAAATCCTCTCTGAACCTCAAACCCTTCACTTTACAAGTGTGCTCCCTTGTTCTTGACCCTCTGTCTAAAAGGAACAGTTGCTGTCTGTCCACCCTGTCGATGCCCCTTGTTAACTTATCCTTCTGAATCACATCCCCCTCAGCCTTCTCTGTCAAAAGTAAACAACCTGCGCTTATCCAGCCTCTCTCCATAGCTGATATGCTCCATCCCAGGGAAAATCCTGATGAATCTCCTCTGCAAACCCCTCCAGTACAATCACATCCCTCCTGTAATGAGGCTCCCAGAACGACATACAGTACTCCATCATGGACTAAACCAAGCTCTGTATAGCACTTATAATCTACTCCCGGATTAATAAACGCGACACCCAAGGTTCAATTCTTAACTAGTCCATTACCCTGTTCAGTCACATTCAGGGATGTGTGGAGAAACACCCTCTGAGCTCCCTAGTGTGCTGCCAATCATTGTGTACACCCCATGTCAGGTTCCTCCTTCCAAAGTACATCACCTCATATTTATCAGGATCACATTCCATCTGCCATTGATCTGCCCAAATGATCATTCCACTTGTATGTTCCTGTAAAATCAGAACTTCCTCCTCACTGCCAACCACCCGGCCAATCTTTGTGTCAAACACAAACTTGCTTATCACATCTCCCACCCCTCCACCCACTCCCCCTCCAGATTCACATCTCTCCCATTTATGAATGCTACAAACAATATGGGACACAGCACTGATCCCTGTGGTACACCAGGGGACACTGGTCTCCGGTCACACAAACAGCCTTCTGCCACCACCCTCTGCCTCCTGACACTAAGACAATTTTCGCTGTAACTTTTCAAGTTATCCTTGATACTCTGAGATTTTACTTTATTTTTTTCAGTTTCCCATGCGGAACTTTGTCAAAGGCCTTGCATCAAAACTAAATAAGCGACCTCCTCAAACTAATTGAATCAACTCCATTAGTGTGACTTCACTCTGATAAAGTCATGATGATTATCCCTGATCAAGCCATGCCATTCTGATTGGAGTTCAATTTTCTCCTTCTCTATTTTCTCCAGTAGTTTCCCGAACAGTGATTTAATACTCGCTCGTCTATAGTTTCCTGGTCTATCTCTACCACCCTTACTGTGAAGTGCAATCATAATAGCTGTTCTCCAGTCCTCTGGCACCTCCCCTATTGTCAGATTCTAATTAAAATTTCCAGTCAGCGTCTTTCCTCCCTTGACTCCAACAGTATCCAGACCTGCAGATTGGTCCAATTTTATACCAGACAAAGCCTCAAACCGCCGCTCGTATTTTACATCAATCTCTTTCCAAGAGTTTTCCAGTCCATCTTCCTGAATTCTGTACCTGCATCCTCCTTCTCCCAAGTAAAACAGCTGTGATGTTTACATGTAACAATCTATCAATGTTCTCCGGGTTGACACACTGGTTGCCCCTTTGGTTTCTAACGGATACTAACTGTTTGCTGATTATTCTGTTCTACTTGTCCGTGTAGAATATCATGGGATTCTCTCTCATCTCTCCTGCTTGCACTTCTCCATATCCCTCGGTTATTCTCTCCCCTCTATGTTTCTAAGTTTCAGTAAAATCCCCTCTCATCTTTTGAAACTCGAGATCACAGGCTGAGTTTCCACATCAGACAATCTTGCCATTTTTGGGATTAATCTGGAGAATCCCTTTTGCAGTTCGTCTGTAGTATATTCTATCTTAGATTGGGACTCCAAACGGGACACAATACTCTCAGTTTAGTCTCAGCAACACTCTGTGCAGCTGGCGCAAGACATCTTCTATATTTCAATTACATTCACATGAATGTAAACCTAATTTTTCGTTTCCTATTTGCTTGTGTTTAGATTACATTGCATTACAGTGTGGAAACAGGCCCTTCGGCCCAACAAGTCCACACCGACCCGCCGAAGCGCAACCCACCCATACACCTACATTTACCCCTTACCGAACACTACGGGCAATTTAGCATGGCCAATTCACCTAACCTGCACATCTTTGGACTGTGGGAGGAAACCGGAGCACCCGGAGGAAACCCATGCTGACAGGGGAGAACGTGCAAACTCCACACAGTCAGTCACCTGAGGCGGGAATTGAACCCGTGTCTCTGGCGCTGTGAGGTAGCAGTGCTAACCACTGTGCCACCTAATTCTTCCCAATTCCTTTTACTTTAACTTTTCTTATGATGTTAGTGGGAGAGTTCTTAAAAAAGGTCCTCTTGAATATCCAAAGATACGTTATCCATTAGCTCCTCATTGCCTACGTCCACAAGAATCATCTTCAAACCATTCCAAAAAATGTTTGCCACTTATGGTTTTCGTTTCATCGATGCATTATCATCCTCCCCAGTTTTCCCATTACCTTCTATATATCCAGTAACACGTTCTTTATAATCGAGCCCAACAGACACCCGACCGCGGATGACAAGTTACTGGTCTGTAGTTCACCACTCTCCATCTTCATCCTTTCTTAAACTGTTGGATAATATTTGTAACCTTTGCCTTATCCAGATTGGCTGAATATCTTTTGGGAATGTATTGGAAAACAACGCAATAATCTGCGATGCACTCAATATGCCGATTGCTGCTTCCTCTGAAACTCTTGCATGAAGTACATCTGATCTGTCAGATTTATAAATACTCAAACCAGCTTCCTTTTAAAACATGACCTCAACACTTATAAGAATGATCTTAGACTTTACTTACACAAGCTCCATGGTCACTTGGTATTTCTGGGAGAATTTCTGGATGTTCTGCCTTGAAGATAGACACAAAGAAACTGTTTCTTTTCCCTGCGATTTCTCTATTGTCTTCAATAAATTATTCTGTCCGCACAACCACTGTTCCATATTTGACCTTGTTTTTATTTTTGTTTCATACGCTGATGTACTTTTTTTTAGCAGTCTTTATGTTTTTCTTTTGTTTGTATGCTTTTTCGCTTTTTGATTTTCTTTTCTTGGTCATCCGTTTCTGGGTCCTATATTTCTCCGAATCCACTGGCTTACTACGGTACTTGGCATTTTTCTAAGCTAATTCCTGTGATCTAATCGATACTTGAAGGTGAGGCTGAAAGGGTTAGGTCGGAGAGGCGGGTGGACCAGATTGATCGGAAGGAAGATGAACACATAGGAACGTTCAAAAGGTGGGAGGATGCTGAGTTGGAAGATTGGACTAGGATAAGGTGGAGTTAGGGTAAATGGGGAAACGGGTGAAACCTACATTAATCCCCTCTGGTTGGAGGGTCCCAAGGTAGAAGAGGAACCTTTCTTCATCCATGCTTCGGGTGGTTAGGGTTTGGCAATGGAGGAGGCCCAGGACTCTCACGTCCTTGGCAGAGTGGAAAAGGAAGTTAAAGTGTTCAGCCACAAGGCGGTGGAGTTGGTCAATGTGGCTATCCCAGATATGTTCTCTGAAATGATCCACCTGCCTTACCAAAGTAGAGGAGACCACACTGGCTTTAATGTATGTAGTAGATGAGGCGTTCTGTCTCCCTTCATCACCTATCACTTTCAACCCCACCTTCATCTACCTATCGCATTCCTAGCTACCTCCCTCCTGCCACACCGCCTTCTCATTTATCTCTCAGCCCCGTTCATCATCAGCCTCATTTCTGATGAAGGGCTTATGCTCAAAACGTCAATTCTCCTGCTCCGAGTACGCTGCCTGACTGTGCTTTTCCAGCACCACACTCTTCGACTCTGATCTCCAGCATCTGCAGTCCCCAATTTCTCCTCACACCTTCAGGGCTTGCATGATTCAGATTTATGACAGTTACTTCAAATAAAACAAAAACTACCGTGTACTCAAACAGCATAAAAGAAAACCAATGCACTGTGGTCACTGTTCCCAAAAGGTTTTTTTTCCAGCAAAGTTTTCAATTCGTTCTTTTGATCATTCAACATCAATTTCTAAATAACCTGATCTCGAGCTCCGTGCTCGACAAAATGTTAATGCCACCATCTAACACATTCTCATGAAATCCATTTTCCCAGCATTAGCATTCAGTTGGGTTAACACAGTTTAGATATAATGTAAACAGGACATTATTACTGCAGTAGCCACAAATGTGTATGTCTCATTTCCTGTTTTATAACATGTCCAGCGTTTGTATTGCAGCTTTCACTTTGATATATAACTCCCATCAATGTTTCCTTCTCCTTGCTGTTTTTGCACTCCACCTTACTAGATTCTGGAGAATCTGAGCGACATGGGTTTTGGGGAGATTAATGGTAGAGATCATCTCGCCACATCATTCATGATCTTCATAAGCATCATTGTGACATTTTCTCCAGAGCTCCCGTTATGCTGATGGAGTAGAGAAGGACTATGATCGTTCATAAATGCTCTGTATTCCCCCAGAGAGCTGAGACTGCTCTAACCTGGGTGGGAACCTTACAGTAGGCTATTAAAGCATTGCTGCTGCTGGACAGGGTCTTAGTGAGATCACATCTGGAGTAGTGTGTACAGATTTAGTCTCTTCAATGAAGAAAGGATGTTGTTCTATTGGAAGCAGCTCAGAGATGGTTCCCTCAGCTGATTCCTGCAATGAAGGTGCTAGCTTATAACGAAAGGATGATCAGGTTGATCCAATAGCCATTGGAGTTTACAAAAATAAAGGATGATCTTATTTCAACATAGATGACAGGAAGGAGTCAACAACTGAAGCGAATTACACAGATAATGGGGGAATCCATTCCGTTTTCCAGCCTGTTACACAGGAACAACAGAAGGATATTCAGGCCTTCGAGCCTGTTACACCAGAATAGGACGACACTGTTCAGCCCCTCGAGACCGATGTATATTTGTAGGAGGAGGCCAATCAGCCCCTCGAATCGATAACACTGGCCCCAGAGTAGGTCATGCTGCACCAGTATCCTGTTACACAGCAACAGGATCAGTCCATTCAGCCTCCTCTTTTACGTAACATAGGAACTGGAAGTGGTCACACAGTGACTGGAGATTGTTACACTGGGATTACAGGAGGTCATTCAGACCCACCGAGTCTGTTGCAAGGGAAATGTGTTAGGATAAAAACTATCTGAGGCTTTTTTCATGAGAAAGGAGGAGGTAATTCAGACACGTGTCTGTTGTATGGGAACAAGAGAAGACCAATCGCTCCCTTTGTCCCATCTCTGGGATACATGAGGAAACCGTTCCGTACCTCCACCGATTATGGAGGATAATGAGAAGACCCATCAGACCCTCAAAATGTTACACAGTAACGGGAAGATTCCATAATCCCCCACCCCTCTAACGCATCAACAGGAGGTGGTCATTCTGGCATTGGAGATGACAACATGGGAACACCAGAAAGACTTCATCCCATCGATTTTGTACACCAGCAGGATGATGACTCCAGTCAGCCACACATACCGCTTATACAGCAATTGGAGCACATCTCTTAAAACCCTTTTGCCCATCAAACAGGAATTCAAAGAAAACGTCAAGGTTTTAGAAAGGGAAGAACTTATAATAACTGAATACATTAGGGAGTAAAATGTAACAATAAAGTATTGTAATTTAAGGCAAATTATTAGAATCCATTGTTGAGGACATTTGCAAACGTAAACCACAATCCATCGGACTCAACATGTTTTTACAAAAGATAAACCATGATTGAAGTTTTTTCTTGAGTTATTTAAAGATGTGACAAACAAGGTGGATAGTGGGAATCCTGGAGATGGAATATATCTGGTCTTCGTGAAGGCATCGGATATGTCCCTTCTCCAAAGAGTGGGTGGTAAGATCAGACAGCATCAGTTTAGGAGTAATTTATTAGCTTGGATGGAGGCTTCGTTAACTAACAAAATGCAGTCAGATGAATTAAATGTATCATTTTATATTGGAAAATGCAATTTGTTGGGTGCCATAGATTTCAGTTCTCATGCCTCAACCATTTGGGATCGATATTATTACTCGGTTGACGGGATAGGAAATACAATAGCTACATTTTCAGATGATACTAACATTGGTGGGAAATTACTTCGGAATAATGATGCAAGAGATTTAAAAACTATATGAATAGGTTGGGTGAATGGGCAAACATTTGGCAAGGAAAATTAAAGTGGATAAATATGGGGTTATTCAAGTTGGCCAGCCTAATAAAAACGCAGATGATTATCTAAATGGAGAGAAACTTCAAAGTGCTTAAGTGCAGAGAGATCTGGGTGCCTGCTTGCATATCATAGAAAACCTGCTTGTGGGTACTTCAAATACTGAGAAATGCAAGCATAACTTCATTGTTTATTTGTAAAAGGATAGAGTAGAAAGGAAGGGAGTGTTGCTGTAGCTCTGCAAGGCATTAGTGAGGCTGCAACTGGAGTACAGTTTGAGTGTCCTGCAGAATGAGGTTTTCCATTGGAGGCAATTCAGAAGAGCTTCATTAGATTGATTCCATATTTGAAGTGTTTGTCTTATGAAGAGAAATTGAGCAGTTCAGGCCTATACTCTCGATTTTATAAGAACGATAGGAGAGCTCATTGACGTCTGTAAGATGCGAAATATAATTGAAAGTGTAGATGTGGAGTGGATATGTTTTCATCAGCCGCAATCTCCAACAAGAGACTAGAGTTTGACGATCGAGAGATAGCAGGGATGTGGAACAGAGGCCGCGATGACATCAGCCATGATTGTATTCCATGGCGGAGCAGATTCGAGAGGTTGGATTCCTGACTGATTCTCCTCGTTCATATTCAGCTTTTCCACTGTGTTACATAGTAATGGGAGAGGATTATGTATCAAACAGGAAGCAGGCGCTCCGGATAAATCAGTCTAAATCAGTTTGATAGAATGTCACCAGTGGAGTCACACCGTGACCAGTGCTGGGTCCTCCACTATTTACAATCTATATCAATGATCAGGAGGATGGAACAGATATCGAGATTCTGAGTTTGGTCATGTTGCTGTGATAAGCAAGAGATTAAACTATCAAGAGAGGTAAAGGCAATGGATAATAATTTGCCAGGTGCAATATAACGTGATATAATCTGTCATTTCATTTACAGGAATAATGGAAGGCAGTATGTTACTGAAATGGAGAGGGATTACAGGAATTAATGATACTGTCTACTGGGGGGTTCACTCAGCCCTGTTCAGACATGGGAGGTTTTGCTCCATCCCTGATCGTCTGCTCCTTCACACTCCAAGGGACCCTATTGCACTCAGTACACATGGAATGTTTTGAAGTGTTTGGTTGGTGATGGAGATGCTGTTTTCAAACATGTATTAAGGGGTCGGCCTTTATCCAAGATACATTCATTCATTTCTACATGGAGACCCGAAGACGATGGGAATGCTGTCTGCTTGTGAATGAAGGAACTGTGGCTGCTGTCAGGACAGAGGTATTCACCAACATAGTGTACTGTGCATGGACACACGGTAACATTAACAGTGAGAGAGCTCCTTCAGTTCCTCTACCTCTCCCCATTGACATGGATACTTTGCAGATGCCATGTACACCATCGGGAATCCCATTATACTGGATACACCCGGCAGCTCCCTGCTGTGGGGGAAACGATGTATTAACCTCATCCACCATATATATCCTCCATCACCGAATGGTTACATTGATGGCAACATACTGGGAGATGATGGCTATGTCACCCAGTCCTGCTTGGAAAGTTCCAGAACATAGAAGCTGAATGAAACTGTGACCCGAACAGTCACTGGCAGCACCGTCCTTTCCCCTGGGGTGAAGCTGCAGGACGCGTTAAAGGAGGTAACACTGCTCTGTGACCCTCTCCTTGTTCAATCAGTGTCCCCTCACACTCTGCTCCTGGATTAAGTGTAGCTTGCGAGGCTGTTAATGGAAAACTCGGGTGGGTCCAAAGATCCCTTTCCACACATACACTAACTCTGTGTTTTCAGAGTTTCCCCACTCTGTAACCTTTGCTCCATTTGTTGCTCATGTTACTGACCCAGATGCTGTAACTACAGTCCCCAGGCTCCACCCAAAGATGAGTCAGCAAATCCTCATGTCTCCCTGAATGTCTCAGGCAGCTCACAGCACAACCTCCAGCAAACCATCCCCAACCCCTCCACTACATTTTCAATAAGAGTCAGTCAGAAACTCCTCATCTATAAGTGTTGTGGACCAGACCAGATCCCTGCAAAATATTTTAAGAAGGTCGCTTAGACCCAAACCTTTCCTTATGTTGTGACTGGTCAAACCACTCGACATTAAGCAAAATATAATCTATTCAAATGCTTTAGTTAAAATACAATTAAAGAAAAGAACATTTTAAAATAGCTCAAATGTTTGAACACTTACACAAACAATAGATACCGTACCTTCTTGGTATACACTGCTTGGCACAAAGATATATTCAAATACAGATCCTTACATGCAGTTTTCCGATCGAAGAGATATCAACATCAACAGAGATCTCAGAGAGAAAAGCAGCTGGGGATCATGTATTGAAACTTCCAACCCTTTCCTGGATCCTCAACAGCTTCTGAATGCTGTAGTTAAAGCAAACCGAGAAAACCTGGTCTGGGAGAGCTGGCCGCTGCCGTTCCATTGTTACCAATGTTTTAATAAAACCTCAAGGCTTTCTCAATTATTTACTTAAACTGTTTTCAGATAGCAGTTCTGCACCTCTGTCTTTATAACCTCTCTTCAAAAAAAAAAATCCCAAGATAAAATAACCTTTTTATAGTGATAGTATACTCACAACTCCACCTTTAATAAAATGATCCATCAATATACAAAAAGGGATTCATTTTAGACCTCCTAATCTTCCTCTATGAGTAGACCGGCGGGAATAGCGGGATTACCTTACACTGAAAGACTGAAGTGACTGGGCTTGTATACCCTTGAGTTTAGAAGACTAAGAGGGGATTTGATTGAGACATATAAGATTATGAAAGGATTGGACACTCTGGCAGCAGGAAACATGTTTCTGCTGATGGGTGAGTGCTGAATCAGACGACACAGCTTAAAAATACGGGGTAGACCATTTTGGACAGAGATGAGGAGAAACTTCTTCACCCAGAGAGTGGTGGCTGTGTGGAATGCTCTGCCCCAGCGGGCAGTGGAGGCCCAGTCTCTGGGGATTCATTTAAGAAAGAGTTGGATAGAGTTCTCAAAGATAGTGGAATCAATGGTTATGGAGATAAGGCAGGGAGAGGATACTGATTAGGAATGATCAGCCATGATCATATTGAATGGTGGTGCAGGCTCGAAGGGCAGAATGGCCTACTCCTGCACCTATTGTCTATTGTCCATTGACTGCAATTCATATATATTACATTGACTCTGAGCATACAAATGTTCACACGAGATTCGATTTCAGTCATTTTACTCCTGCCACAGAATGCCTTTGTCTTTCTTCACTCAAGTTTCCACAACGTGTCAAAACTTAGGTTTTCTAACCCTGTCACATGTATAATTTCGTATTGAATGGCGGAAATAATAAGCTCAGTCGACACAGACTGGTATTGTTCTCCCAAAACTTCTCCAAACACTTTAAGGGGGTCACGATCAGTAAAAACGATTTGTCTCAGATACGTTATTTGCAATTGAAATGCTGAAATGTTGTAACGCCAACACCAAGCTCAAGGCCTCCTTCCCCATTGGGGAATAAATCTGTTGGTGTTTCCACTGGACACTCCAATCATACGTTTCATAATGGAACACTTCTCATCGCTCCAACAGTCCTTCTGAATGACATAGCTCCTCATGTCTCAGCATAAAAGAATTACCTCCTTCTTTACTTCTTAATGCTGTAACCTCTTTACCTGCTACTCCTGGCCTATGCCAGTAAACCTTACTCTCACAGGGATATGTTTTAAGAAAATCTCACACATTCTTCTCAATCTCTCACAGAAACCAAACTTTGATTTCTGAACTCAATCATCATCATCAGCCATTTTAGCTTCTAACCTTCCCATTGTTACTCTTTGCTCTTCCAGATGGGTTCTCATGACTGCAGGAAGTAAATTGTTGAACTTCTCGAAAATAAGAATCTCTCTAAGGGTAATAGGTTTGTTCTGTTTTAATACCCTTCCCCACCTTTCAAAATTTGTTTGATCCTTTCAAACACAACGTGCGTTTAACCAGGCATGCTATTTTAGATTCCTGAAACACTGTCTGTCAGCTTCTGGCACAAGCTCATATGCACTTCAAATAGCTTTCTTTACCTCCTCATACTCAGCAGATACCTCCTCTGATAGGGATGCAAATGCCTATCAGCTTTGTTTGATTCAACTAAATCCACATGTTCTCTGGCAACTGCATTTGTTTAGCCATTTTCTGAAATGATATTAAAAAGGCTCCCTCCATCATTCTCATCAAACTTAGATAATACCTGGATGTATTTAAACAGATCCCCATCAGACCTTTGGCTATATAGGGTTGCTCATCCTCACTATCCTCCTTATCCAGCCGACTGTCGGCCTTCATCTCCACCTTCTATGTCAACTTTCCTCTCGAATTACTAACTTTTGAAGTTGAAACTCTCTGCTTTTCTTCTCTCTTTTTCTCTCTTTCTTCTTCATTTCCTTTTCTTTTATTTCTACTTTTCATCATAATTGAAACTGTTTCAATTCCTTTTCATGTTCAAGGTGCCTCATTTGAAATTGGATTCTAGCCATTTCCAAAGACTCTGATGGCGTTTCCACCAAATGTAGTTGCCAAGCTCTAGCTGTAATTATCTCTCATTTTCTCACAGACAAACACAACCCAAACTCCAGCTTTTCTGCCAATTGCTACAGCTTCCCTTCATTACCTTTGGAAAACCCCTAACTTTACTTCTTCCACACCCAGAGAACTCTTAGTGACTGAAATTGTCTTTATACTTAACACACTGTTTAAATCATCCGAATTTGAAATCCAGAATCAAAGACACTAACAACTGCCATACGCGACCTTTGAACCCAATAGCCTCTCAGTGCATACTCTCCAGTGTTTGTATGAGCTTATTCTGGATTCTCTAGTTTCCTCCCACAATCCAAAGGTGTGCATGTCAGGTGAATTGGCCATGCTAAATTGTTTGTAGTTTTCAGGGATGTGTGGGTTAGGAGCCTTAGTCGGGGTAAATGTGTAATAATAGGGTAAAGGAATGGGTCTGAGTCGGTTACTCCTCGGAGGGTTGGTGTGGACTTGTTGGGTCGAATGGCCTGTTTGCAGACTGTCGGGATTGTAATTCTAAACCCAATTTGGTATTATCGATTTTGAACCAGATGAGAGTCCCCTGTTTACTATAGACAAACAAGACTGACTCAAACTAGTTTAAGGAGGTAGCTTGGATGCGAACCTTTTCTTATTTTAAAGGAAGATGTGACGTGGGTGTTCCAGATTTGATGGTACTCGTCAAACCACTCACCATAAAGCAAAACACAATGTATTTAAACACTCTAATCCAAATCCATACACAATGAAGAGGAATTTAGACTAACTTAACGATTGGAAACCTTAACAGAATAATGGATACAGTACCTTCTACAAATGAACTGTTCCAATATACTACAATCACCTAAACACACCCCTTGGCAAAAAGCAACATTCAAACATGCATTCTTGCATACAGTTCTCCAATCCAGGAGGAAAGAGCATCAAGTGAGCTTCCAGAGAGAATAGCAGCTGGAGATAATTTACTATAACTTACACCCGTTCTGGGACCCCTAGCACCTGGTGATTGTTATTGCTACAATGAAAAGAAACCAAGAAAGCCTGGTCTGTGCGAGCTGGCCATTGTAACTACGATTTATTAAAAACTCTAAAATCCCCATATGTTATTTACTTGAGCCGTTTTCATTAGGAAGTTTGGCCTTTAAGAACTCTTACTAAAAATAAGGAGAAAATAACCTTTTATTTAAAAAGTGACAGCATTGTCAGGCAATTTAGATGCCTGGTCCTTTACTCAGTGGTCTTCCTCGTGTTACTGATCGCACGGTCAACTGAGAGGGACAGCCACAGGTACACACCAAGGTACAAGGATGTATCTCATAACTTCTGAAACACACCTGTCCATGAACCATCACATGGGACACACCGGGAAGTGAACAACAGCCTGACACACGCCATTTCATTATTTCTGAGCTACACAATGCCAGCACTCGATACACTAGGGAGACAAAACCCAAGGCCAGGGAAAGATACAGAGGGACAGAGAGATTCACATTGAAGACAGAAACAGGCAGTTAATTAACTGAAAAGATGTTGTGTAAATATGGGGAAAAAGACAGGGCAGTGGGACAAACTGCAGAAGTGAGATCTTCGTGAGTAAAATTACAAGAATGAGAACATTGAATACAGGCATTGTCAGATTAGCTGGAATGGTTTGTTACATCAAATTCTGAATCAGCTTCACAGAACACCACAAACAATCATAAACTGCGACAAGATGACAGCCCAGCATGGAGAGTTGTGCACACCATGCTAGTGTGTTGCTCAGTGAACTGCACTATCTGGCGAGTATTGCAAACTTTACTAACATATGCTAACTATACTCGCATCAGATAACTGCCTATAATGGGAAGGTTTGCTCTCTCTCTGTGTTCATCAGAGACTGAGAGACTGTGCATGATAGGCGTGGTTGAATGCGAAACTC
This sequence comes from Chiloscyllium punctatum, assembly GCF_047496795.1. Taxonomy (NCBI): domain Eukaryota; kingdom Metazoa; phylum Chordata; class Chondrichthyes; order Orectolobiformes; family Hemiscylliidae; genus Chiloscyllium; species Chiloscyllium punctatum. Next base: position 14,399,079 of record NC_092772.1, read on the forward strand.
ATTGTTTGAGAAGGAACGCACATGGAGAAAACAATTTTAAATAAGAACAGCTAGCAGGCTTTTTGTTTATCAATAGAGAGAACGAGGGAAGTTTCATGGACAGATGAGATAAAGTATTTGAGAATGTTAAAATAAAGGCATTTCCAGACAAAACAGCAATATACATCTGCATGCACATGAATGACAGATGGATGGGAGTTTGGTGTGAGTTCGAATCAGATTTGTTTCAGCAGGTTTGAAGCCGGGAGCGTCAGCAGCAGATTATTAACTTCATTAAGCCTGTACTTCATAGCTCAAGGTTCAAACACCAGATGGAATAAACCAGTGAGATATATTCTGGAGTGGTGAGTATTTCAAGTTAGAAATGTCAGAGAATGGTGTCAAGAATCAGCTCATTGTCAAAGGGATCTCCCACAGTTGTGACTTGTCTACTTCAACTGCAGATATTGGCCAGGGATGGGATGGAAACAGTGGAAGGAAGTGGAGTTTGTAACCACAGCAGTAGACAGTGACCTCCATGCTCTTAACAGCAAAGGCAATGATACGATGTATTATGATTCTCCCCTGAAACTGAATAGATCAACATAGAGATCCGTGAGTAACACTGCCAGAGCAGAGAGGAAGACAGTAAATGAACACCTTCATTGATGCAGTTAGCAGTGGTCTGTAGAGTGAATATCTAGATTGAGAGATTGGATTGGATTGGAACAATAATAGTGGCAGCAAGTGTAGACGATATGAAATAACAATAATACAGTCATAACTGGTTTATAGAAAACAAAATCTGGATAGTGACACTCACCAGGAACACCAACGATAGCCAGGAAGGGATAATAAAGTATTGAATAATGAGAAGAGCGTAATAGATCCGCAATGATAATGACATCCAATCAAATGCAGAAAGATACCAAACATAATCGGCTAAGCTCCTGTCTATTGTTGGAACATTCCAGTCTCATGTTCTTAGATTTTGATCTCTCCTCCCCTTCTGTCTGGATCTGCTGATCCCTGTCAGTGCTGTCGGTGATGGTCCCGCTCATGTTATGGGTTGACACATTGAAAGGAGCCCATTTATCATTAAAAGATGGAAACCCTCCACTAGGATAAGTAGAATCCATGGAGATTGGCATTAATCGCAGTCACTGAACAAATAGGTTCAGTTAACCTGTTCAAAACATCACTTTTCATATCCTGGATGCAATGGATGAGGGTTGCTGAGGGATGGACCATAAATCTTTCAATATTTTATATCTTTTTTTCCTTGTATATGAGAGTATTAACAGAACACTGCAGGGGTCTATGAATGTTCCATTCTGTTTATGAAAGGAGGCAGTTATAAAATAACAGATCGGTTACATAAAAAGGTGGGGGGGGGGGGGTTGGGCAAGTTTCTAGATACCTGAACACAAAGTACGGTGCTGATTGACCAGTGTGCGGCCACTCCTGGTTTTCATGCCCTGTTATCAAATCCTTTCATATCCTTGAGATAGAGCATTGGGACTGCTGCTCAGGAACAGGCCGAAGAAATTACCTCCCAATGGGCCTCTTACAGAGGGAGAAGAGAAGACCATTCAGCCCATGTTAGCCTGTTGCTACTTGAAAAGGTGGAAAGCTGGAAGATTGGCACATTTTGTCAACAGAATCATTCAGAACAAAGAGATGTGTTGCTGCAGCTGCATAAAGTGTAACTGAGAGGGCACCTGTAGTACATTGTGTTGTCTGTGTTTCTGTATCTGAGAAAGGATGGACCTCCATCAGATACAGTTTAACGGCTGCTCACAATCCATGGGTTGCTGTGTCTCGGATCTGTTACACAGGGACAGGAGGAGGCCATGCAGCCTCTCGAGTGTGTTTAGAAGAACTGGAGGAGGCCATTAAGCCTCTTGAGTCTATTACAGAGGGACAGGAGGAGCCTAGTCAGACTTTCGAGCCCGTTTTAGAGGGGCAGGAAGTGTTGATTTAACTTTCAAGTCTGTTACGCATAAATATTAGTTTTAAATTAGTTGTGGAATAGGAAATACCTGATGTCAACATTAAAGTTCTAACTTTGAACAAGGCCAATTTTGAAAGTGTTAGGAGAGCCCTGTGAAAGGCTGATTGGAATACCCTATTCACAGGTAAAGGGATGGTTAGTAAATGCAAGGCCATCAAAACGTGGTTTCAGAGAGTCCAGAACCAACGTGTTCCCATTAGTGAGATGGGCAAGGCTGGTGGGTGCAGGGAGTGCTGGATGGCTAGATATATTGATGTTATGATCAAGGTAAGGAAGGAGGCATATGTCAGGTAAACAGAGCTGAGATTAAGTGAATCCCGAGAGGAGGAAAAAGGGCAATAAGTGTATAGTCAACGGGGAATTCGGGCCAGAAAAATGTGGACATGAGATGGCTTTAGAAATAGGGTTAACGAGGCATTGAAGAAATTCTACAAATCCTTTAATGGCAAAAGATTAACTAGGGGGAGAACTGGGCCCCTTAAAGATCAGTAAGACTACCTATGTGTGGAACCACCCGAGATTGGAGGGATATGAAACAAAAATTTCTCCTCAGTATTTAATAAGGAGGAGATTACAAGAGCGAGAGAATGAATAAATATACAGTGAAACATTGAAAGGTGTCTATATTACAAGGAGGTGTTGGACATTTTAAAACACATAAAGGTGAACTAATCCCTGGGACCTGATCAGTTGTATCCCAAATGTTTGTGAGAAGCTAGGAAAGAAATTGGTCAGCATTTTGCTGATATATTTGTATCATTGATTTCCACAGGTGAGGTGTCAAAAGACTGGAGGGCTGCTAACATAGTGTCATTGTTTAAAAAGTAAGGAAAAAAAGGGGTAACCATAGATCGCTGAGCCTGACGTCAATGGCGACTAAACTGTTGGAGGGGATTTTGTTGGAAAGGATGGAAATGCATTTGAAAAGACAAGGACTGAAGAGGGCTTTGTACATTGGAGATCACATCTCACTGACTCGGTGTAATCTTTTGAGGAAGTGATGAAGATGATTGATGAAGACAGGCCAGTGGATGTTGTCTTTATGGAATTCAGTAAGACTACCAAAATGTTCCACACGGTAGACTGGTTAGCAAGGTTAGACTGCCTGGGATCCAGGGAGAACTCGCCATTTAGATCCGAATTTTTCTTGAATATTGGAGACAGGGCGTGACAGTGGACATTTGTTCATTAAAATTGGAGACCAGTGACCAGTGGCGTGCCGCAAAGATCAATAGTGGGTCCACTGCCTTTTGTCACTGATACAAATCATTTACATTTGAGAATATGAAGTATGGTCAGTAAGTTTGTAGATAATACCAAATTTGGTGGTGTAGTCGACAGTGAAGAATGATCTCTCAGACGATAATGGGACATTTTCCGGTGAACCGAGGAGTGGCAGTTAGACTATATTTCAGTTACATATGAGGTGTTGCATTTTGGCAAGACAAATTAAGGTAAGACTTACAGGTAGTGCCCTGTCGAAAGCTGCCAGTGAAGGAGAACTCCATTGAAATTATCGAATCCCTACAGTAAGGAAACAGGCTTTTCGGCCCATCGAGGCCACACCGAACCTCTAAACAGTATCCCACTGGACAAACAAATTCCCTATCCCTCTGAGCCTGCATTTCCCATGACTAATCCACCTACCCTACACATCCCTGGGTACGGTGCGCAATTTAGCATGGCCAATCTACCCTTATCTGTATATCTTTATACAGTTGGAGTAAAACATAGCACCCGGAGGAAACTCACACAGACACGGGGAGAATGTACAAACCCCACACAGCGAGTCATTCAAGGATGGAATTAAACCCAGGTCGCTGCCCTGTGAGGCAGCAAAGCTAGCCTCCTGGTGTAGGTTTTCCGTTCCTTGAAAGTGTTGTCACAGGTACACAGCGCAGTGATGAAGGCATTTGGTAATCTTCCCTTTATTGGTGCGTGCTTTAAGTCGAAGCATTTGCATGACATGTTAAATCTACAGGACATTGGTTTGGCCACTTTTGTAATATTGCCTTTAATTCTGGTCTCTCTACTGTCGGAAAGATGTTGTCAAACTTGAAAGGGTGCAGAAGAGATTTAAAAGAATGTTGCAGATGTTGGAGGGTTGGAGTTACAGGGAGAGTTTTAATAGGCTGGGGCTATTTTCAAGTGTTGAGGCTGGGGTGGGGGTGGGGATCCTTAAAGGGGTTTATAAAATCATGAGGGGCATAGATAAAATCATAAAGGGGTATAAACAGTCAATGTCTTCCCAGGATAGACGAGTCCAAATTTAGAAGACAAACGTTTAAGGTGAGAGGAGAATGATTTAAAAAAGGAACACGAGGGACAACATTTTCACACAGAGACTGCTGTGTGTATGGATTGAACAGACAAAAGAGGTGGTGGAGGCAGGGACAGTTACACCATTTAAAATGCATTTGGATGGATACATGCATGGGAAGTGTTTAGAGGGAGATGGGCCAATTGCTAGCAAGGGGGACGATATTAATTTAGGATATTTGGCGGTATGGATGACCAGACCGAACGATCTTTTTCCGTGCTGTACATCTCTGAGAGTCTATTGACTCTTCAGTGTATAACACGGGAACAGGAGGAGGTTATTTAGCATCTGAATTTTGCCAATCGGCTGGTTTGCTCAATCACAGAGAGTCAAAAACAGAAATACATCAGTCAGATTTTGATGGTGTTTTACAGAAACAGGAGAAAGGCCTTTAGTCAAGAAAAGCTGTAAAGAATGTGAAGAGGCCATTCAGTCCCTCACCTCCATTCCACAGGAGCAGCAGGTGAGCACAGAGCTATTGGAACCTGTTACTCAGGAGCAGGAGGAGAACATCTACTTTCACAAACTTGGGATCAGGAGGGAGTCATTCAACTGCTTGGAACTGGGGCACAGGGACAGGAGACAGTCACTCAACTGTTTGAGACTTGGACACAAGAACTGGAGCCAGTTATTTAACTGCTCAAAACTGGGGCACAGGGAAATCTGGAGGCTAGTGAGGCTTGAGGATCCTGTTACGCAGGTACAGGAGGAGGTGATTCACTCCCCACCAGTATGCGACACTGGGAGAGAAGGGGAGTTTGCTTGGAACAAATAGAAATATATGATAAGTTGCATCAGTGGCCCATTCAATCCTGCCCCAACATTCACTAAGACCACGGCTGATCTGATTGTGATTCCCTCATTCCATTTTACAGAGCTTCCCCTCTCTGCAGCCTGTGCTCCATTTTTTGCTCATGTTGCACACCCAGATGCTGTAACAACAGTTACCATGACTCAGCCAGAGGGTCGGGACTAACTGGATGAGTCAGGATTTGAAGAGTCCAATCACAAGAATTAAAACAAAAATAAAGGCATATCCGAATGTTTAGTTCTCTCACATACGCAATCTAACTCACATAACCATTACATATTCAGGATGGACCACTGTGTAGATCCGGCTAGTGTACTGCTGAATGCAAGCCAGCAATGTTCAGAGTGAAACCCTGTGCAGCCCACACCAATGCTGGATCTATAATCCTGGGCTAAATGTCCAGCGTGGGGGGCTGTGCAGTCCGCACTGGTTCATTCATATATAAACTCAGGCTGTTGCATTGTTCGGTAACACTGTGTTAGATCTCAACTCAGTGTAGGGAAACTTGCAGCCAATGTTGGAACTGACAGGATGTGCAGCTCCCATCCATTTACAGCTCCATATCTCCACTATGCCTTGACAAGGCGTGCTGCGAATGTGAAAGTCACTGCGAGGAAGAGATGTAAATGGAAACAATTTAAATACCAATAGTTCTGATTAAGGCGATTATCACTCTAGTATTTAAAGATGAAATAACTGAGATAATATCCAATGAGATTTTGTAAATGATGCAAACAATAAGAGGGGTTGGTGACGTTATAGTGGTTGCACTATAAGCCTTCAAATAATCAATGGTAATTAGAAGAACAAACATGCAGGAAGACTGGCGAGACTTGCAGGAGCAATAGGGTTGTCATAATAGGTGATTTTAATTATCCTAACATAGACTGGGACTTCCAGGGGGTTAAGAACTTAGGTGGAACGTAATTTGTTAAGTGTGTTCAGGAAAGCTTCCACAAGCAGCATGTATAGGGTCCTACTCGGGAAGGGACAAACTCGACCTACTGTTGGGAAACAGGGCAGGTTAGTTGACGGAGGTAAAGTGGGGGAGCATTTTGGGAAAAGTGAACAGAGATGTATTAATGTTAAAATAGGTTTGGTAGGGAAAAAATTGGCCCACAGATTCAAGTTCTAAATTGGGGCAAGGCGAATTTTGTTGAAATTCGACAGGGGATTGCAGGGCTTGATTGGAGTAGTGTGTTTCGAGATAAAAGGATCCAGAGCAAGTGGGAGGGCTTCAAAGTGAGATAGCTCGAGTTCAAGGTCTGCATGTTCCTGTGAGGGTGAAGGGAAAGTGAGGCTGGAAGAGAGAACACTGGATGACAAGAGATATTGAGGCTCTGACCAGAAAGAAAGGAGGCGTCACTCAAGTACAGGTAGCTGGTTCCAAGGGAATCTCTGGAGGTACACAGGGGTTACAGGAGTTTACTGAAGAAGGAAATCAGCAGAGCTAAAGTGGGGTATGAGATAGCCTTGGATGAGCAGATTAAGATGAATCCAAATTCAGTATAGTAAATAAAAAGAACAACTAGAGAGAGATAGGACGCCTTACAATCCAAAATGGGCATGCATGTGTAAAACCTCAAGAGATGGGTGAGGTCCTCAATTTCCCCTCTGTGTTTATCATGAAGAAAGACATGAAGACCTGTGACCTTTGGGAGGTTAGTTGCGATATCTTGGTACAGTCAATATCACAGTAGAGATGTTGTTGGACATATTAGAATGCATAAAGTCAGATAAATCTCTTGGTCCTGACCAGATATATCTAAGAGCACTGCACAAGGCGAGAGAAGGTAGTTCAGGGGCAAAGTCTTGGAAGACTGGGCAATAGCAAATGTAGTGCCCTTATTTAGAAGGGCTGCAAAGAAAAGCCTGGGAAATATAGACCAGTAAGCTTCTCATCTGTTTCGGAAACCACTTGAGAAGGATCGGAGATTTAACATATGGATGCTTTTGGAAAGATAGAGTTTGACTTGGAGCCGTCAGCATAGCTTTGTGCGTGGCAGATCATGCCTTACAAATTTTGATCCAGATTTTTGAGGAAGTGACTTGGAAGGTTGACGAAGAAAGATGGTGGACATAGTCTACATGGATTTTAGTATGGCCTTTGGTAAGGTTCCACATGGTAGGCCGCTCTAGAAGGTTAGATCGCATGGACTCCAATGTAAACTGGCAAATTGGCGACACAATTGGCTTAATGTTCTGAAACAAATGGCTATGGTGGAGGTATGCTTGTCAGACTGGAGGCCTGTAACTAGTGGAGTGCCTTAGTGGTCAGTCCTGGGCCCATTGCTGTTTGTTATCTATATCAATGATTTGGACCAGAGTGCACAACGCAACGTTAGTCGGTTTGCAAATTAGGAGACATCATTTACAGTGAGGAACGTTATCAGAAATTGCAGCAGTACCTTGATCAGCTGGGGAAGTGGGCTGAGAAATAGCAAATGGAGTTTAATTTAGATAAGTGTGGCGTCTTGCATTTTGGAAAGTCAAATCCAGGTAGGAGTTTAATGATGAATGATAGTGCCTTAAGACGTGTAGTGGAACAAAAGGTCGTTGGAGATCAGGTGCACGGTTGTCTGAAATTTGAGTCACAGATACACAGGACAGTGAAGAAGGCGATTGGCACATTGGCCTTCATCAGGGCATTGAGGATAGAAATTGGGACGTTATGCTGCAATTGTACAGGATGTTGGTAAGGCTGCAGTTGGAGTATTGTGTTCAGCTTTGTTCATCTTGCTCTAGAAAGGATATTATTGAACAAGAAAGTATGCAGAACAAATTTCCAAAGATGTTTCCTGGGCTAAAAGGTCTAAGTTATAGGCAGAGGTTGGACAGGTTAGAACCTATTTCTTTCCAGCTTAGGAAACCGAGGGGGTTCTTATAGAAGTGTACCCCTTATAAAATCATGAGAGGCGTGCATGGGGTGAATACTTCAAACTTTTTTTCTCAAGTTTGGTGAATTGATGACTAGAGGACATCCATTAATGTTTGGAAAGGATAAAAAATATAAAAAGGAAACTGAGGGGCAACTTTTTTACATAGAGTGTGGTATGCATATGAACTGGGCTGTCAGTGGAAGTGATTGAGGTGGGTACAATAACAACATTGAAAAGGCAATTGGACAAATACACAGGAAGGATATGTTCACAGGTTTCAGAATGAAGACATTTCGATAGTATCATGCAACACGGGTCTGTATTTCGAAGAATTATGAGTGAAAGGGATATTGCTGTGAGTTCAGGCGATGGAGAGTTTTGGATGAGCATTTGATCTGCAGCTTTGTAACTGGGAGTGAGGACAGCAGAGTCTTCGCCTCACTGGGCTGAATCTAACAAAAAACTGTCGCAGTGACATTTTAATTAAGTGTAGCAGAAGGGTTGTTTGCACGAGGCCAAACTAGTTTCCTGGTGCTATCTTACCAAACTCATCTCATTAACTAGCCACCCCACTCCATAGTGTCCCTCTCATACAATGCCAGCCCGATTCTGCCACCCATCATGACTGGAGGTAGTCACAATCGCCTGGATGCCCCGGATATTCTGTTATCACTGACACTGGTGCCATCTTTAAAAGGCCGATGGGCACACAGTTGCGCTTTCTCAGTTTGGAGCTGGCCTGCACATTTTCCCCAAGCATGGCACGGATGGGGAAATTACACCACGGTTTGTCGACAGCAACATGGAGGTCCTGGTGGATGGGCTAGTACACCACCAGACCCACCCAGCATGGTCTGATCGCACCACCCAGCTCAGTGCAGTATCTACGGTCTGAAGAAATGTCCAGCAATACAGGACAAGCATCAACAACCTTCCCCACTCTGTCGGGATAAGGGTCACCGTATTCTCTCTGCTCCCTCACACTCACTGTATATCTGTTATAGCACCAACCCCCGAACAAGGCTCATGCTCCACCATTCTCACTACTACATGCAGCACCTTCCCTCTCGTTCCCTGTTGCCTTTCTAATGCCCCCTACATAGTTAGAGAATATTCTGGGGAATGCCAATTATGGAATGTTCCAGGTATTGTTCCAACTTATTCCCAGTTTCAGGAAAACGGCTGTGCCCCAGTGTGTAACACGTAAGAGGATGGAGTAGAGATGTACGTTTTTCAAATCACACACAATTAAAATCCATCATGAGGACATTCAGTACTTCAAATATGCTCCAACATTCAATACGTTTGGGGGTGATCTGATGGTTTTCTCAGCTCCATGTTACAGGAACTTTCAGTCACCCAACCCCCAGGTTACTGTTATCGAGCAGACGATTCTCAGACACTTCATACCCCGGGTTTCTTGTAGCATGTGTTCAGAAGGCATTTCTCATGGGGACGGACTCTCCGAACAATATATTACATCTGATTTATAAATTCATGCAACAGTCCGCATGCTTTCCACAGACCAATAAAAAACATGCACTTATTTTATGGCTATTAGTCATTCTGGTTATTTCACTTGTCTCACCTTATTGTATTCAGCCAAAGACAGCTTCCAAACACTTGTCTCATAATAAAATACAATTTCTAGCAGAGAACGTTTTTGTATCAAATACACCTTTTTCCTTGTCATTAAAATTTCTCTTGACCTTTTCCTGCGGCTGAATCTGCGTGTAGCAGTTACACAGTCTCCCACTCAGTTGGTTTGACGGTTGGTTTGTGATGCAGAGGGGGGCCACCAGCGCAGGTTCAATTCTCCAGAGGTTACCATGAAGGGGATCCTCTCTCAACCTTCCCCTATCAACCGTGTGGTGACCTTCAACGTAAACCACCACGAGTGGTCTCTCTAATGAGAGTTATTTGGGTCTCTAATCTATCCATATTAGCATTTTAATTTTTAGCAAAATTTTTTAGTGAAAAAGATATTTTTATTATTATATTAAACCAATAACAAAACAACTCAAATAACTGAACAAAATTACACCCATGTGCATGTATATACAAAGTAAGTTAAAGTCTCTAAACGGACAGAAGAAAAACAAAAATAAACAATAAATAATAAATAAATAATAACAAAGTGATAGCTCTCGTTCTTCGAGAGCATCAACTGATACACATTCATACGTTCATAATTCCTAAAATGTGATTCATTGGACAATATAGTCATGGCTATATAAAAGCCCCTCTTATGGTGGCAGATAAGCCTGCATCGCAGTAATCCAGAAAGGGTTGCCATATCTTATATAAATCTCTGCTTTTCGGTGCACCATATTAATGAGAACGTCCAAAGGGATATTCTCCATGACGAGCTTACAATGACCCAACAGACCCGGGGGGTTTTCAGACATCCAAAACAACAGAATATTTTTCTTAGCACAGGAAGTATGGGGAGATACTATGGGAGTATTGTGCATCAGTATTTACTGTGGAAAGTGATATGGAAGAATGAAATTGTAGTCAAATAGATGGTGACACCTTGCAAAATGTCGATATCACAGACGAGGAAGTGCTGGATGTCTTGAAGCGGGTAAAGGTGGATAAATCCCCAGGACCTGATCAGGTGACCCCAGAACTCTGTGGGAAGCTAGAGAAGTGATTGCTGGGCGTCTTGCTGAGATATTTGTAATATGGATAGTCACAGGTGAGGTGCTGGAAGACTGGAGGTTCGCTAACGCTGTGCTATTGTATAAGAAGGGTGTTAAGTACAAGCCAGGGAACTATAGACCAGTGAGCCTGACGTTGGTGATGGGCAAGTTGTTGGAGGGAATCGTGAGGGCCAGGATGTGCTTTTATTTGGAAAGGCAAGGATTGATTAGGGATAGTCAACTTGGCTTTGTGCGTGAGAAATCATGTCTCACAAACTTGATTTAGTTTCTTGAGGAAGTAACAAAGAGGATTGAGGAGGGCAGAGGGGTAGATGTGATCTTTATGGACTTCAGTAAAGGTTTTGATGAGGTTCCCCATGGGAGACTGAATGGCATGGTTAGATCTCATGGAATACAAGTAGAACTAGCCATTTGGATACAGGACTGGCTCAAAGGTAGAAAACATAGGGTGGTGGTGAAGGGTTGTTTTTCAGACTGGAGGCCTGTGACAAGTTCAGTGCCACAAGGATCAATACAGGATTCACTATATTTTGTCATTGACATAAATGATTTGAATGCAAGCATAAGAGGTACAATTAGTAAGTTTGCAGATGACAACAAAATTGGAGGTGTAGTGGAGAGTGGAGAGGGTCACCTCAGATTGACCAAATGGCCAATGGGCTGAGAAGTGGCAGATGAAGTTTGATTCAGATAAATGCGAGGTGCTGCATTTTGGGAAAGAAAATCTTAGCAGGACTTTTACACTTAATGGTAAGGTCGCAGGGAGTGTTGCTGAACAAAGAGACCTTGGAGTGCAGGTTCAAAGCTCCTTGAAAGGGGAGTTGCAGGTAGATAGGAAAGTGAAGAAGGCGTTTCCTTTATTGGTCAGAGTTTAGAGTACAGGAGTTGTAAGATCATGTTGCGTCTGTACAGGACAGTTCGGCTAGTGTTGGAATAGTGCATGCAATTCTGGTCTCCTTCCTATCGGAAAGATGTTGTGAAACTTGAAATGGTTCAGAAAAGATTTCAAGGATGTTGCCAGCGTTGGAGGATTTGAGCTATAGAGAGAGATGCTGAACAGACTGGGGCTGTTTTTCCTGGAGCGTCGGAGGCTGAGGGGTGACATTATAGAGTTTTACAAAGTTATGAGGGGCATGGATAGGGTAAATAGGTAAAGTCTTTTCCCAGGGATCGGGGAGTCAGAACGAGAGGGTATAAGTTTAGGGTGCGAGGGGAAAGATATAATAGAGAACTTCAGGGCAACTATTTCATACAGAGAATGGTACATGTATGGAATCAACTGCCAGGTGATGTCGGGGAGGCTGATACAAGTGTAACATTTAAGAGGCATTTGGATGGGTAAATGAATAAGGAGAGTTTGGAGGGATATGGGCAGGGTGCTGGCAGGTGTGTTTAGATTGGTTTGGGATATCTGGCCAGCATGGTTGCGTTGGATCAAAGGGTCTGTTTCCATGCTGTACATCTCTATGATTCTATGACTCCATGACTTATATTAATCTCTGTTTTTTTGTTGCACCATGCTGGTGTGAAAGTCCAAAGGGATATTTTCCATGATGAGTTTACAAAGTCCCAACAGATCCGGGGAGTTTTCAGACATACAACACAACATAATATTTTCCCTAGCCCAGAAAGCCATGATATGTTTTTTTCCCATTTGCATCTGTGTCAGAACTCTGGGCAGGCCCAGGAAAAGAGAAACCAGGTTCACCTCCAATTCGGTCCCCAAGACCCACTCTAGCACAACTAACGAAGTGCTCCATTATATATGAACCCTGCAGCAGGACCACATGCAATGAGTAAGAGTGTCTGTAGTAATTCTGCATTTAGGACACGCTGAAGATAATCCCACTTTGAATTTTGAGGGAAAATCTGGGGTCAGATAGACCATGTGAAAAATTTGCAACTGCATGGAATGGGTCCTATTTCAGATCAAAATCCTTAGAGCATTTTCACAAATATCCTCCCATGTCTCTGAAGAGATCTAAACCCCCAACTCTCTCGAAAGACGTCACGAAGCTGCACAGTCTTGTCTGAGCGGACACTATCCAACTAATGTTAAAGGGTACGAACGGACAGCGTATTCTTAGCAGTAAGAACCCACTTCTCTGTATCGGATCTATAAGTGTCTGTTCAAAGTAATTTTTTAATCAAATCTCTAATTTGGAAAAAAACAGAAGGAGTCTCTACTAGGTAGACCATACTTACGAATTATTTGACCAAATGATATAATTGTTTCTCTCTCAAGTAAGACATGGTGGCTCAGTGGTTTGCACTGCTGACTCACCTGCTGTGCGGAGTTAGTATATTCTCAACTGTGTCTGCGTTGGTTTCCTCCCACAGTCACGCAGATGTGAAGGTTAGATGAATTGGTCATTGCTAAATAGCTCATAGTGTTCCAGGATCTGTAAGTTGGGGCATTAACCAGGGTAAATATCGCCTGGTAGAGAATGGGTCTGAGTGGGTCACTCTTCAGAGGGTCGAAGTGGACTTGCTGGGCCCAAGGACCTGATTCCACACTGCAGGGCTTATACTAATTCCATATCACCCAAACAAGGTATCCCCCTCGCTGCCCACAGTTTACACCTGGAATCCATTATCCCTGGTTGACAACCTGGTATACCAATTATAGGGGTTAATTTACATGGATTTGGCTGTATTGCGCTCAATCTAAAGGATTGTCATTCATGCTTTAACAGTATCGATCATCATTAGTTTCTGACAATACTCCATAAACGTTGTCAATTTATCTCAGAACGACAGACTAAAAGGGTTCACTTTGTCTGAGAGGGCTCAATGTCTAGCCATATTGACGCCAAGACCACAGCGGTCCACGCACTCAAATACGTTGAAAAAAAAACTTAATTGATTGCTATTAATCGGGGAGATCTACTCCCCACAATCTTTGGGGCAGTTGCAATTTTGTTAGCTTGATAAAGAACCGCTTATGGTGCCAAATAAAAGAGTTAAACCAGCCATTTTTTTCAAAACAAAAACTTTGATTAGATTCCTTACAGTGTGGAAACAGGCCCTTCGGCCCAACAAGTCCACACCGACCCACCGAAGCACTACCCACCCACACCCATTCCCCTACATTTACCCCTTCACCTAACACTATGGGCAATTTAGCGTGGCCAATTCACCTAACCTGCACATTTTTCTACTGTGGGAGGAAACCGGAGCACCCAGAGAAAACCCACGCAGACACGGGGAGAATGTGCAAACTCCACGCAGCCAGTCGCCTGAGGTGGGAAGTGAACCGGGTCACTGGCAGTATGAGGCAGCAGTGCTAACCACTGTGCCACAGTGCAGCCCACATGCCTCATTTGTCTGAGAAACATCAAAAAAAGCATTCACACTGGGTGTAGGAAATGAGGAAGAACATTCATTTTAATAACAGCCATCCGACCTAGCCAGGATTTTGGAAATGCCTCCCATCTTTGAAGGTCTTGTTTAATTTTGTCCAACAAATGGACATAGTTCACGTTAAATAAATGATCAAAGAGAGATGTAATGAATATACTGAAATAGGGAAACCACCCCAGTGACCATTTAAAAGGAAACCAGGATTTAGCCTCAGTATCAGGTATTTCCCTAAGACCTCCCATAGGCATGGCCTCCAACTTTGTAAAATTAATTTATTGCCCGGAAAGGCAACAAGCGAATTAATGCATTGCATCACATGACCTACCAAAATTGCGGGATTTGACAAAAAACATAAGACCCTCATCTGCATACAATGTAATCTTTCGTGACTTCTATCCCACCTCTGTGGCAGATATGTTGACATCCTACGGATGGCCTCTGCCAGTGGCTCAATCCCCAACGTAAACAACAATGGTGAAAGTTGTCAATCTTGTCGGCTGCCTGGAGAAATATGAATATTACTGTTGGCCATTAGTAAGAACTGTAGCCAGAGGATCACGGTAAAGGACCCTCACCCACTTGATAAAAACTTTTTGGAGACCAAACCGTTCTAATGTACAGAAAAGATCCGGCCACTGAACCCAATCAAATGCCTTCTCTCCTCTAAAGAGATCAATGATCCCTGGACAGATTGATGTTGACCCTCTTGGATCATATTGAGTAACCACTTAACATTTTAGGAAAATCTGCCGCCCTTTATAAAGCCTGTTTAGTCCTCTTTGGTAATGGAAGGCAGCAAAGTTTCCAGCCTTAATGCACGGGTTTCTGACGGGATTTTGAAACCAACATTTCAAAGTGAGATTGGTGTGTAAGAAGCACAATCCTCCGGGGTCTTCATTTCTTCAGCATCAGAGAGATATGAGCCTCGCTTAAGGATGTGGGAGGGGTTCGTGACTGTATGAGTGACAGAACATGTTAAACATCAGCCCTGAAAATAGGTTTACAAATTTATTTATAAAATTCACTCAGAAATCCGTCAGGAACGTGCACCTTTACATTCTGAAGTTGCTTCACACCCTCCTGCGCTGACAATGGTGCATTAAGCCACAACACCTATTCAGGAGTTGCTCCTGGAAGACCCAGGTTCTTGAAAAATGATTCCATCTTAATCCATCTATTCTCAAAATGTTCAGGCTGAAATAATTTGGTGAAAAATCTCGGACAGGAGGCATTAATCTTTTTGGAATTGAAGGTAAGGATCCTAGTACCTTCCCTAATTGAGGTAATGGCTTAAGAGGGGCGTTCGTTTTCCTGGCAAGATAGAATAAATACCTGCCTGGCTTATCACCATGTTCAAACAGCCTTTGTTTTGCAAAAGTAAGTACCTTCCTGGCTGTCTGTGTGAGCGTGGAATTCACTGTAGACTGAAGCATTGTGAGGGTCTATCACAGTATGCCCTCTTGGCTGGCCTCAGCTCTGCCTCAAACCAGCGTTCCTGCTCCCCCTTCTGCGACATCCTAAGGATTAATTACTCCCTCGGCATAAGCCTTAGCAATTTCCCATCGAATGGATGGTTTACTGGTTAAATCTGAATTAATGGCTAAGAAAGATCTGAATTCATTGCAGTGGGTGGCACGGTGGCACAGTGGTTAGCACTGCTGCCTCACAGGGCCAGAGACTCCAGTTCAATTCCTGCCTTAGGTGACAGTTTGTGTGGAGTTTACACATTACCCCTGTGTCTGCGTGGGTTTTCTCCGGGTGCTCCGGTTTCCTCCCACAGTCCAAACATTTGCAGGTCAGGTGAATTGGCTATGCTAAATTGCCTGTAGTGTTAGGTGAAGGGGTAAATGTCAGCAAATGGGTCTGTGTGGGTTGCTCTTCGGCGGGTCGGTGTGGACTTGTTGGGCCGAAGGGCCTGTTTCTACACTGTAAGTAATCTAATCTAAATACTCAATAAACCAACTAGTCTTAATACGAAAGAGATTGATTCGCTAGTGTCTCGAAGATGTTGTATTGCCCTTAATCCTAATCAATAAGTATAGTGCTCCATGGTCAGAAATGGTAATATTCCTAATTGTGCAGGATGCCACCGAATCTAAGATTGTTGCAGGAATGGGGACGATATCAACCTGCGTGTGGCATTTATGCCGGTTAAAGAAGAAAATAAAATCCTTACTTGTGATGTTGATCTGCCTCCAGATATCCACCAGCTCTCTTTCTGCACACAAATCCATTAATTGCTTACATTATAACGAGGATATTGGGGCACCTTAGGACATTCTGTCCACCGTGGGGTCCATAAGACAGTTGAAATCTTCTACATTAATGTGCCATGATGCAAGATAACTGAATTTGGAAAATGCATCTACCAGGATTTTAAGAGGGTGCGTCGGGTGGGCGGGGGGGTGGTTGGCAGGGGGTGCAATAAACATTCAAAATACTGTATTATTTACCATAGTTCAAGGCTTTGGGGATTATGAGCCTCCCGTGAGTATCAAATACAATCTATTAGGTTAAATGGAAGATTCTTTTTATCCATTACGGCTTCTCCCCAACTCGTAATATTAAAAGAGGAGAAAAAAACCCGATCAAACGCGACCTGCTGGGAAGTCAAATATTCTTTGTTATCAAGGTGCATCTCCTGCAATAAGACAACATCCTCCCTCTCTTTTTAAGACTAGAAAGTAAATTGTTGCTCTTTTCCGGCTAATGGCTCCCCTTAATGCTCCAGGTACACCATTTAAGCACATTATTACCCAGAACACACTGTAGCAACATTTGAACTCGAGAGACGAAGAACTCGAATTACTGATCATTAATAAACAATGTCTCATAGAGCTTAAAAACTACACAAACTAAAACTACTACAACTGCCAAATGTCAAAACTTTCCAAAACTAAGCATTTTAAGTAAATGGCTGGGATGGAGTGGGTGAGGGAACCACTTTGCCCGTGCTGTGATGCAGAGCCCAACAAAGCAGACCTTCCAGATCGCCACCAACTTGAATTTCCCCTGAATATTTTATCGATATTATCATTTCATTTTGCATTTTATTCCTGGATGTGCTGGAGCAGTGTGATTTTTTTTACCACTGTCAGCATTTCCCCAACACTGCACATTCCTACTATTCCTCGATAATCCTTGACTCCCTTATTCTTTATGAACCTTCTGTCTGTGCCTCAAACATATTCAATATCTCTGCCTCCAATGCTCTGCAGGGAAGAAATTTCCAAATAGTCTCACCACTGAGAAAACAAAAAATAACTTCATCTGTGTATGAGATTATTTTTGTCTCCTTACCTGAGAAAGGATATAATCAAATTGGAAGCAGTTCATAGATATTTCACTTCATGTATTCCAGGAATGAGGGTCTTATATTATGAAGGATTTCACAGGTTACTCTTGGAATGAGAGGTGATCTTATTGAAACATACAAAACCTAGAGGAGAGCGTTTAAATAGACACCCACTGGGTGTTTGTATAGTAAAACTTCTTGTTGTTTTTATAGAATCTCGACATTGTGGAAGCAGGACATTCCGTCCATCAAGTCCACATTGACCCTCGTAACAGTATCCTCCCCCCACGCCGGACCTGCCCCCCTACTCTATCCATTTAACCCTGCATTTCCCATGACAACCGATCTAACCAACACATCCCTGGGCACTATGGGCAATTTAACATTGCCAATCCGCTCTAAGCTGGATACCTTTGGACAGTGGGAGGAAACCCACATAGACATGGGGAGAATGTTCAAAATCCACATAGAGGGTTGCCCGAGGTTGGAATTGAACGCAGCTACTTGGTGATGGGAGGTAGCAGTGCTAACCACAGATCCACCATGCACATTCGTTAGTTATATTAGTTACTTGTGGCTGACGAAAGAAATCTTCCTGACTTGTTCCTGTCACTGAACCCGACTCAGTCTGAGAACTTTATCAAGGCTATATCACCAACCTGGTTACATTTAAAATTATGTGTCAGCAGTGGAGGAATGGGACGAGAAAAGGAAACAGTGATACCCTCCAACCTCCGTCAGAGCAGGAATTAGGAGAAATACAAAAAGTAGGATTTCAGTCAAGTGGGAATTCTCTTACCCAGAAGTTTGGGTTGGCTGGATCTTTAAATTACATCCAGGCTGGCTTTGTCTGATTATCCATAGACTGGTGAATCAGGGATAATGATGCATGGAAAGAAAAGTACAGCTGGGATCACAATGAGATGAGCCATGACCTTATTTATGAGTGGAGTAGTGTCAAAGGGCCGAATGGACCACTTGTGTCCCTCAGCCCTATGTTCTGATGTTCCAATCAGCCCTCGGACATGCTAAACAGGGGCCGATTGAAGCCACTCCGATGGTTAGGTGGAGTTTTGGAAATGTACTTGGAAAATCCAGACTGGATCAGGAAGTGACCACCACCCCAACCCCCAATCCCTGTTTCCAGGCTTCCCCTCTTTGTAACTTCTGCTCCAGATGTGGGTCATATTGCAGACCCAGATACGCTAGGAATACAACTACATACCCCACCTAGGGTTAAAACAACAAATCCTCTGTTCTCCCTGAATGCAATATTGTACAACACAATTTCCAGCAAAATAACCGGTTACTTTCCAAAAGCATAACATGTGAAATTAATAACTAGGAACAGTAGTAGGTCAATCTGCCCCTCAAGCTAACCCTGTCATTTAATAAGAACATGGCTGATCTACTCCAGGGCTCAACTCCACTTTCTTGCCGACTCCTTGTATCCTTCCACACCTCTCTGGGTTAGGGAATTCCAGACATTCACTACCTTCGGAGAGAAGACATGACTCTGCATCTCAGATTGAAATCGATGTTCCTTATTCGTTATCTATATCCTCGAGTTCGACACTTTGCCCAACAATGGAAACAACTTCTCAACATCTACCTTCTCCAACCCCTTCTGTGTCTTGTATGTTTGAGCAGTATCACTCCTCATTCATTTAAACCCCAATAAATTATCGCCTCACCATCTTAGAGATTCTCAATAACACAACCCTTTCTTCCCAGGAAACCACCTAATGTACCAACCGAGTTCCTTGCTGCATCATCGAGCTGACGTTATGTTTCATACACAGGAAGACTCCAATGCCTTTACTGTTCCTTTTCTGGAAGTCCTCTCCATTAATAACAGCCTGCCTTTTGATTCTCAGTGTCATCCTCAAACTCGGATGTATACTGTACTCAGCACCCTCCTTCAGGCTGTCAGCTTAGATTGCCAATAACTGATGCCATCAGACTGATATTTGTGGTACTCCAGCAGATACACCTTTATCATAAAGATCCATTAATCCTGACTCTCCGATTTCTGTTAAACAATCATCATCCCACGTTAATACAGTATCCGACGTCCTAGAGCTTCTGTTTTGTGTAAGAACTTTTGATTTGTAATACCTTGTGGAAAATCTCTGGAAAGCCTGGTGTCCACCAGATCCCCTTTATCAAGTCCACTTGTTACATTTACAGGCATCTCCAGATATACTTTGTATGATTTTACAGGGCAAAATATCATTTCCCTTTCACTAAACCACCCTGGATCTGCGAGAAGCTTTTCTAAATGTCCATGCTGGGCAGATCTTCCAAACTATACTAGTCCCATCTACTTCCATTTGCTCCATATTCCTCTAAATGTTTCCCTTTCATATGTTTGTCCAAATGCATTTTAAATGTTGTCGATGACCTTGCATCTCCCACTCTTCCTCTGGAAGCGCATTCCATACCCACACCGCCCTCTGTGTAAAAACGCTGACCCTTCATCCCTTTTAAATCTACCCTCTTTCACCTTTAACCTATTCCCTCTATGTTTGGATTCCCCTTTCCTGTGGAAAAGACCTTGGCTATTCACCCTATCCATACCTCTCATGATTTTATATGTTTCTATAATGTCACCCCTCAACATCCTTCATCTGATACTAACTTCAAGAACAAGTGTTTAAAGAGAAGCACTGCAAAATTAAACAATATTAAAAATGACAGGTAACCAACACTCAGCCCAAACGTCATACTGTGATTTGTTTTTCTCCATGTTACAATACGAAGGCAGCATGAAACGCTTACTAGTGCCAATAAGAAGTCAAGCACCTGAATTCCTTTGTCTAAAGGGGGTAATGATCACGACAGAGAAAACGATTCTGTGGCCAGATGTATATATTACCACATGGTCAACATTCTCCCTCCTGGCCTCCGTATGACTTTGTCTGGTTGTGTCTTCTTTATCTTGCATTCAATAAAGAGAACCCCTTTCCCCCAGTAAACCTTAAT
Source organism: Chiloscyllium punctatum (assembly GCF_047496795.1). Taxonomy (NCBI): domain Eukaryota; kingdom Metazoa; phylum Chordata; class Chondrichthyes; order Orectolobiformes; family Hemiscylliidae; genus Chiloscyllium; species Chiloscyllium punctatum. The sequence continues at coordinate 14,419,391 of NC_092772.1, forward strand.
TTCGACCCGTTATACAGAATTTTCTCATTCTCCACTGCTAAAAGTCCATTTATCTTTTGCCACACCCTCTTTTTCCTGCCACCCATCCTCCACTTCTGGCAAGGGATTAAAATACCATTTTGCAATTGTATTCAGTTTTGAAGAATTGTCAAAACTGGACTGGAAACGCTAACTCTGTTTCTCTTTCTCTGCAGATGTTGACAGACCTGCTGAGTTTCTCCAGAAATGAATAGGAACAGAACAATTTTTCAATTAAACAAATGACTATGGATACTGGAAATAAAAATACAAAAAGCTTTATAAAAGGTTCACTGGAACTGGAAGTTTAGCTCTGCATTCACTCCAGAAAATTCTGCAACATCTTTAGACATTTCTTCAGCAATTTCTGTTTGTTGAACAATTTCCAACGACATATTGTCAAAGATGCCCAAACACCCTGTCCAACATGGAGCGCCGTACACTGGGAACTGAACAGTAACGCATGGTGACAAGTTCCTTGACTCTGAAACTGATTAAGGCTGGCATCACTGATACTGCAGAGCTCTGAATCATGGTCAGGGAGAAAAACAGAAGGAAACACATTCATTTTAAATACAGAAGATGGCATTACTGAAAGGAAAAGATTCAGATTAGTACCTTAAATGGATATAGTTTATGTAATAAATTGGAGGCATCACACAAGGAAAAACTTCCAGCAGAATGAGAATATGAAAATTGAAGTATTTCCGCATCAGAAACCAGAGTAGTTCACTGAGTGGGGGTGATGGGTGAATGGGTCTCGGTGTGAACTGGGGGACAGTCAGTAGTATTGAATTGTAGATATTACAGCTAAAACTGGGTTATCATCTGATGCTGTCGATTTCAATGACAATCTGTAACTTTTTACCTCAGGATAGTCCATCCGTCTACCATTTCCATCAAGCCGATCCATGGGTCAGTCACGAGTGTGGGTGAACATGGTCGGGTCAGAATCACGTGCACCTAAACCTGACGACAGCCCATTAAAGCTACCACACTTGACTGGGTACACTATGAACAGCAGGACTAACATCTGATACAGACAGAGAAATGAGCCCAAGACTAACAAATCAGATCTAAGCTCTGTCGTCCTGTCAAATCCATGGATAAAAGTCGATGAACCATTAAACAACTTACTGGAGGAGAGGACTCCACAAATATCCCCATCCTAAATATTGGAACAGCCCTGTGCATCCATGTAGACAATGCAGTATCTGCACCATCCTCAGCCAGAAGTGTTGAGTCGATTACCCACCTCACCCTCACTATGATGCCCTCAGAATCACAGATTCCCGTCTTCAACCAATTCAATTCACTGCACGTGACATGAAGCAACAGCTGGACACTGTAGATACGACAAAGGCATTTGGCCCTGACACCATTCCTGCAATAGGACTGAGGACTTTTGCTATACAACAAGCCGTGTACCTGAAGAAGCTGTTTCATTCCAGCTCCAACTCTAACATCTCCCTGGCAATGTGGGTAATTAGCAACTGCAGTCCTCACTTTCTCCTAATGTGGGTAATTACTCAACTATGTCCCATCCCCTAAAAAGGGAATAATTACAATCGGACCAATTACCACGCCCTCAGTCCCATCACGATAGTCAAATTGGTTGGGGGTTATTTTTGATAGAGCTGTCACACAGCACATCAATAATCGGTTCAGTGTGGTTTTACGATAGGCCCCCATGTGGAGATGGTGCTGTTGTGGAATTGTCATTGGATTGCTAATCCAGACCAAGATAATTCCTGGCAACTGGTGCAAGTTTAAAACAATTAATAAAATATCGAGATCTAATACCTGGTGTAAGTAATAGTGATCATTTGTTCAATGTCGATTATAGACGATGATCTCCTTCCCCAGTATACGTTCAGGAAGTGAATCTCCCGTGCTTTCCTGGTCTGACGTAAAAGTGACTCCAGACACACAGACATGTTATAAATTCTTCAATGGTCTCTGAAACGGTCAAGCAAGGCACTCAATTGTATCAAACTGCTGCGAGGTTTTAAAGGATAAACCCGGAGAGAACACCCGGCACCAGCCTCGTTATCAGAAAAGGGAACGGGAAACACAATCCTGTCGACCCTGCAGAAACCTCCTTCCTTACAGCTGAGAGCTTGTGACAACATTTACAGAGCTTTCCCACACACTGCACAGAAGCATCGGGAAAGGAATATATCATACAACTCATTGAGCTTTCCCTATTCTCGTTAATGGCCGAACATCTCCTCAAAGCAGTTTTCCCTATACAATATTCATAACCCTTAATATGTTTAAACGTTGTGAACCATAAAATGAGAACTGCTGTAGTCCATTCAGCCCATCAGTTTTGCCCCTCCATTCTATGTACAGGCGGTTCACCGATAACACGTGTTGATTAAATACAACTTGGCTGCAATGCAATTAATGAACCTTTTTCTATAAAGTGAACTCGTGTTCACTGTGATGCGATTCCTTGCCAGACACCAGCTGAACAGCAAACCTTGCCTCAAGATCCCTCTGTCTACAAAAGGTACAATCAATGTGTTCAGCTAAAACAGGAATGCAATCCGCTCTGCAGGCCTTGAAACTGAGCCTGAAACTGGGAATTGTAGTTTATATTTAGAAACAACTTTATTTCAAACTGTGGCGAGAATCTTGTGGAGAACTGGAATTCCCCATCGGCATCACGTGGTCAGTCAGCCCCCGCGCACTTTCTGGTGAAGCTTGTGGTGAAAGGTACAGTGCTCTAGTGAGTGACTGTCGTGTGAAAGCGTTACATTTACAGCACTGTTCCATTACAACATGTAATTTAAAGATTTATTTAAACTGTCCGAGTGTGGGTTAGACCAAATTTAATTTTTGGTTTTTACTGATATTTTTCAGGGTTTGGCACTTACCCTCTTTTATCCATAGACCCCATTATTAATATTGCACGATTTTCTACAACACAGTGTTGCAAAGGAACTGTTTCTGCGTTATTAGAGAACAACTTGGAATGATAGCTGATTTTCTATCTTTACACCATACTCCTGCTCTCTCCCTATCCTGTAGTTTCCAGAAATCCTTATTTATATTCATTCCCTTGATTTCCACAGCCTGATCTTGGAGAGAGTACCCCTGGTTCGCCACTCTCTGAGTGAAGGCATTTATTCTCATCTCAATGCAAAGTGGCCTGTCTGTACCTAATATTGTGGCCCCTTGTTTTAGACGTCCCAGCCACGGGAATTACCATCCCTGTTTCTAATCTGTCTCGCCCTGTCTGAGTGTTATATATTTCACTGAGATTTCCACTCATTTTCCTAAACCCCATGGAATACAGGTCCAGTCGCTCCAAACTCTGCTCCCACAACAAGTCTGTCATCCCAGCGATCACACTGGTCATCCTTTACTGCTCTCCCTCAATGTCAGGTTTGTCCTCTGTTAGGAAAACAGACCAAAACTGCACACAATACTGCACAATGTTCGAGATGGGGTTTCACCAAGGCCCTGTACAGCTGCATAGGATACACTTACTCCTGTACTCAACTCCCCCTGAAATGAAAGTGAATACAGCATTTATCTTCCTTCCTGCTTTCTGCTCCTGCAATATTGCTTTCAGTGACTGGTCTACAGGGAGATCCAGATTCCTTTCAAAGTTACAGTTCCCCACTTGCTGGGCCTATATACAATTGTCAGTGTGCCAATGCCACTCCCAGTATTGACTTCTGGCTTCAGAACTCACTGCCCTACATGGACTCTGAAGGCTACGCAGAAATAAACAAAAATGCAGCTTAAGTTCATTTATAGTGCAACATTTTTCAAACATTCATTTTTCAAATGAGAGGCTGCCATTCTATTGTTCCCATCAAAGTACACAACATTTCATCTCCTTCATTACTCTCCATCTGCCACGTATTTGCCCAGTTACTCCACTTGTCTCAATCACCTTGGAACGTTTTTACATCCTCCTCATCCACTCACAGGCTGACATCGTTTAGTGCTGTCAGCAGACTTGGGAATATTGCAGTTGCGCTCCACACCCAAGATATGATGTGTATTGGGAATAGCTGGAGGCCAAGCCATGATCCTTTCTATATCCTCCCAGCCTTCCATTTAAAAAAAACATTGTTTAATTCCTACTCACTGTTTCCTGCCAGCTCTCCCATTCTAAATCTATGACCATATATTACCCTGAGTTCCACAGGATTCGAATTTGCAGAATAGGCTTGGGCTTTATCAAAACTCTTTTTGAGATTCCATTCGTATGGCATTGATACCTTCTACATAATTTTACTAAAAGCCACTTTCTCAAATATGGTTTCCATTTCATAAATCTCTTGTTGACTTTGTCTATGCACATTAATTTCAGTCGAATACTTCTCTAAACTGTTTAGCTGCTAATTTCATTCTATTCCCTTTTTCTCACCAGAATAAAGTTCCCTCGTATTACTAGGAAGTTTTCTTTTATGCTTTATTTTCTTCTGTGAAGACATAACTGAAGTATTTGCTCCATCGTTCTGCGATTTCCCTGTCCTCAATTATCTGGTAACAGACGGTAAGAAAACTGCACCTTTTTGCTCTTAATTTTGCCCTTGACATATTTTCAGAAAATATTTCAAGTTCTCTCTTATCAACTGTGTTAAGATATTCTTCAGAAACCCAGCAATTCCTACCTTAAGCTACTCAATGATTGACCTTCCACAGCCATACAATCACAAAAGCAAAGTCTCTGTACTCCCAGAAATACAGCACGGTCTGCATTAGGCCCACTTTCCGACACAAGACCTTCGCCGTGAATATTAAAGCATTTGAAGTGCACAGCCGTGTCGTATCTAATGGGTTGAGGTTACCATGACAAATGCAATCTCAAGAAGTGCATTCCAGACCCCAACACCGTCTGGTTGAAAAACAATTCTCAAATCTTCACTGAACCGCAAACCCTTCACTTTAAAAGTGGGGCCCTTTGACTAAAAGCAACAGCTGCTGTCTATCCACACTGTCCATGTACCTCGTAATCCTATTCTTCTGAATCACAGACCTCTCAGCCTTCTCTCCTCCAAACTAAACAACCTGAGCTGATCCAGTCTCTCTCCATAGCTGATATGCTTCATCCCAGGCAACATCCTGGTGAATACTCTCTGTACCCCCTCCAGTACAATCACATACTTCCTGTAATGTTGTTCCCAGAACTACAGAATTCCATCTTGCCCTCATCAAAGTTCTGCATAGTTCTTATAATCTATGCCTAGATGAATAAAGGCTATGTTTATATTCCCCTATCCTTCCCCAAATTGTGTATTAACCTGTTCAATCGCATTCAGCGATATGTGGAGAAGCACCCTCTGAGCTTCCTAGTGTGCTGCCATTCATTGAGTACTCCCCGTCTGGTTCCTTCTCCCAAAATGTATCAACTCAAAGTTATCAGAGTTACATTCCATCTGCCATTGATCCACCCATCTGACATAAGGCCATCCTCCTCATTGGCAATCACCCGGCCAATCTTTGTATCAAACACAAATTTATTTATTACATACCCCACCCCTCATCCATTTTCACAGCTGCATCATTTATGAATACCACAAATAATAAGGTTAAAAATCTCTCAACATCAGTTATATCACGTGGTTGTGCACATTGATGAAGAAGCAGTGTTTCGAAAGCTTGTGCTGCCGGATAGATCTGTTAGACTACAGTCTGGTGTTATGCTTTTTTTACATTTGTCCACCCCAGCCCAACACTAGCACCTCCGAATAACAAATAATAAGGGACCCAGCGCTGATGCCTGTGGTACACTGGCCTCCAGTCACACAAACAGCCTTCTACACTCCCCTCTTTCTCCTACTACTAAAGTTGATTTAGATGCAACTTGGCAAGTCACTAATGAGGCCTACCTATTTACTGGTTATTCTGTAATACTGAGTGTCTCCAATATTGTTGTAAATGTCTAAGTATCCAATATCACATCCTATATAATATATTCCAACAGTTTCCCGACAAATGTAAAGTTGTCAGCAGTTCTCCACACTATCTCTTCTTCCCTTTGGAGATGCTTGGATCCCTACCATTCATCTATCGTGCTTGGATCATGTTTACTAATGTACATTTATCTACACCAGCTTCCAGACTCTGCAGAATGTACAGGAAAATAGAACGCAGTCATCGACAATGCAATCAATACTTCTATTTATGATTTATTTCTGAAGATTTTGGTATGAAGTACATCTGGTTTGTCAAGTTTAGCAATGCTCAATCCAGCTGCATGTTTAATATTGCCTTGTTACTGATATAAATTGACTTTATGTCTTTACTTCCACAAGTCCTATACGATCACTTCGTATTTCTGGGTGATTTTCTGGATCTTACTCCATTAAGACAGATGGAAAGGAACTGGGCATTTGTTTTGCAATTTCCCTGTTATCAACCATAATCTCGTCTCTCCCGATTGAAATTTCCACATTTGACTATGTTTATCAATCCTTTGAACTATAGATCGTAGATTTTTGCAGTCTTTGTGTTCCTGTTTGTTTGCATGCATGTTCGCTTTTTGATTTCCTCATCAGTTTCATGACCCTCCTTTTCTGTATTGCAATTTTCTGAGAATTCTCAGGATTCCACGAAGTCTGGAATTCTTCTGAAGTCACTGCCTGTGATTAATATCTTGTTTAATTTGTTAATTTAATCATCATTAAGTCACTTTCTCACTCTTTGGTATTTCCACCTGAAATAAGTAGACATATCAGTATTTCTATAAACCTCCTGGTCCTGACCCGATATATTCAGGAACACTGCAGGAGGACACAGAAGTAATAGCGGGGGCCTTGGTTGGTACTTTTGTATCATCGGTAGCCAACGGGTGAGGTCCCGGAGGACTGGAGTGTAGCGAATGTTGTGCCCTTATTCAAGAAGAGCTACAAAGAATATACAATAGTCCCAGTTCTGGGACTATTACTGTTTGTTTTATGCATGTATATTGTATATATATTGTATCTATAGACCAGTAAACCTGACATCTCTAGTAGGTAACTTTCTTGATAAGGTTCTGAGAGAAGTTATACATGGATTTGGAAAGGCAGGGTGTGATTATGAGCAGTCAGCATGGCTTTGTGCGTGGGGGATCATGGCTCAAAAATTTGTTAGAGTGCTTTGGTGAAATGACAAGTAACTTGGTGGTATACCTGGTGTATATGGATTTCAGTAAGGCCTTCGGTAAGGTTCCACATGGTACGCAGCTCTGGAAGTTTCGATCACATGGAATTGAGGGGGAGCTGGTAAATTAAATCCAAAATTTGCTTGATGGTAGGAAACATTGGGCAATAGTGGAAGTATGCTTGTCAGACTCGAGGCCTGTGATGAGTGGAATGCCTCAGGGGTCAGTTCTGGGACTATTACTGTTTGTTTTATGCATGTATATTGTATATATATTTACATATTACACACATCTATGATTTAGATGAGAATGTACAGGCATGAATTATAAGTTTCAAGGTGAAATAGACGGTGTCGTGGACAGTGAGGAAGACTATCAGGAATTTCAGAAATTACAGCAGTGCCTTGATCAGGTGAGGAAGTGGGCCGAGAAATGGCCAATGTAGTTTAATACAGATAAGTGTAAGTTCTTGCATTTTAGAAAGTCAAAGCAAGGTAGGAGTTTCATGGTGAATAGCAGGGTCTTTAGGGGGGTATTGAAACAAAGGGACTTTGGAATTCAGGTTCAAAGTCCTCTGAAAGTGGAGTCACGGGTAGATAGGGCAGTGAAAAAGGCATTTGTCAGACTCGCCTTCATCAGTCAGAGTAATGAGTATCGAAATTAGGGAGTTATATTGCAGTTATACAGGATACTGGTGATGCAATACTGGTAGTGTTATGTTCAGTGTTGTTCACTTTGCTATAGAAAGGATGTTATTAAACTGGAAATAGTGCAGAAGAAACTTACAAGGATGTTGCCCAGACTCAATGGTATGAGTTATTTTGAGAGGTTGGGCAAGCTAGGAGTTTTTACTTTAGAGTAAGTTGCATGAGTAAGTTGAATAAGTTGCATGAGCGAGTCATTCAATCCTGCTCCAACATTCTTCAAAACCATGGCTGACTTGATTGTAATTCCCTCATTCCATTTTACAGAGATTCCCCTGTCTGCAGCCTCTGCTCTATTTGTTGGTCATGTTGCAGATCCAGATGCTGTAACTACAGTCACCATGTTTCATCCAGTTTTGGATCACCACAGCCTCTGGTCTTCCTGAATTTCCGCAGCAGTTTAAAACACAGCCTCCAGGAAACCATCCCCAGCATTTCCACGAATGTACAAAAACTAGAGTTAAGTCAAATGTTAGTCAAAGGCAAATGAGAAGCCTGGTCTGAATCACTAACAGTTGTGAGGATTCCTCATGTTACTGAGCACATGAGCAGCAGAGAGTGATTAACATAGGCGTTCAATGAATATGCACAGAGCAAGTTACAAAGGTGGGCCTCGAAACTGTTAAAACCCCATTATCCAACATGGAGCACAGGGCAGGGCACTGGGAAGTCAAAGAAAACGCAAGCAATGCTTTTTTGAACACTTTCTAAGCTTCTTAGTGTTGGAAGCTGATGCTCTTGAGTGAGCAACATTCAAGGGCAGGAAAAGATATAGGACAGTTATTCACATTGAAACTGGACAATTAAAACGAGATGGTGGGGAAGCAGTTTAAACACCAACAAATGGGAGGGATTTGGGAAATAGACTGAGGGAGAGAGACTCTGAGCCAGTGTTATGAAAGGATGTGTTTGCAGGTTTCAGAATGCTGAAATGAAGACATTTCGATCATATCTAGCAACATAGGTTCGCATGTCCGGGAATGATGAATTAATACGATATTGGTGCAAGGTCAGATAGAATCAGAGTCTCGGAGATGTACAGCATAGAATAAGACGCTTCAGTCTAACTCGTCCATGCTGATGAGATATCTCAAATTAAAGTAATTGCATTTGGCCAATGTCGATGTAAGCCCTTCCTCTTCATGTACACATCCCTATATCATTTAGACGTTATAATTGTAAAATCCTCCACCACCTCCTCTGGCAGCTCATTCCAAACATGCACCACCCTCTGTGGGAAAAAGTTGCTCCTTAGGTCATTTTAAAATCGTTTCCCTCTCATCGGAAATCCATGCTTTCTAGTTTTGGGGGAAAAAGACCTTGGCTATGCACACTATACATGCTCCTCACGCTACAGGAATAAAATAACCCAATCATCAAAGTTTATGCAAACCCAATCTACTCGCACTCTCCCTATCGCTCCAATCCTGGCAACATCCTTGTAAATCTTTACTGACTCCCTTCAAGTTGCACAATATATTTTCAAAAGGAAGGAGATCAGAATTGAATGCAGTACACCAAAAAAGCCAAAGTAATGTGCTGTACAGCAGCAACATGACCACCCAATTCATGCAGTCAAAACACTGGGCAATGAAGGCAAGCATACCAAATGTCTTCTTCACTTTACTACCTAACTGCGACTCTACTTTCAAGAAACTATGAACCTGCATTCTGACTCTGACTCTATCTGTCCTTGCACCAATATCATATTAATTCATCATTGTCCAGTTTCAATGTGAATAACTGTCCGATATCTTTTCCTGCCCTTGACTGTTGCTCACTCAAGAGCATCAGCTTCCAACACTAAGAAGATTAGAAAGTGTTCAAAAAAGCATTGCTTGCGTCTCTTTGTTCAGCAACACTCCCCAGGACGTTAGCATGAAGTGTACATGTCCTGCCCTGATTTGCATTTCCAAACTGCAGCACCTCCCATTTGTCTAGATTAAAACCCACCTGCCAATTGTCAGCCCATCTGCCCTTCTGATCAAGATTCCATTGTACTCTGAGGTAAACCTCCTTTGCTGTCCACTACACCGTCATTTTGGGTTCCGTCTGTAAACTTAGCAACTATTGCTGCAATGATCACATCCAAATGATTTCTGTGAATAGTAAAAAGCAGAGGAGCCAGCACTAACTCTTGTAGCACACCAATGGTCACAACCCTCCTTTTCGAAAAACAATCCTTCACCACCACCCTCTGTCTCCTGCCTTCGGGCTAATTCTGTATACATATGGCTAGTTCTCCCTGTATTCCATATGAACGAAACTTGCCAACCAATCTACCATGCAGGAAGTTGGAAACTGCCTTACTGAAGTCCATACCAACAATATACACCTCTGCCTCAATGAATCCTCTTAGTCACTCCTTCAACCATACTCAGTCAATTTAGTGAGACACAACTTTCCATGCTTCGATCCATGTGGCCTAACACTTATCAGTCGTTGCTTTTCAATATCCATGCAAACCTTGTGCCTCATAATCCTTATCAACAGCTTGCCCTCCACTGAATCTGGCTCACTAGCTTTTCCTTACTATCCTTCTTAAAAATTGTCAGTAATCGTACCAATTTCACAAGCCTCCTATCTTCCGGTACCTCATCTGTGACAATTGATGATACAAATATCTCAGCAAGGGGCCCAGCAATCACTTCACTCGCTTCCCACAGAATTCCCGGGTACATCTGATCAGGTCCTGAAGATTTACCCACCTTTACGGGTTTATGAACTCCAGCATCTCCTTCTCTGTAACACAGGAACTTTTCAACATGTCACGGTTTATTTCCAAAGTTATTTAGCTTGCATATCCTTCTGCACAGCCAATACTGACGCACGATGCTTGTTCAGTATCGTCTCCATCTCCTGCGGTTTTGCACATCGGCAACCTTGCAGATCTTTAAGTGGCCCAAAACACCCCTGAGCTATTCTTTTGTCCTTAACGTATGTGTAGAGTCCCTTTGGATTCTCCTTAACCCTATTTGCCAGAACTATCTCATGTCCCCTTTATGGCCTCCGGATTTCCCTCTTATGTATACTCCGACTGGCTTTAGACCTTTCTCGACAGTCACTTCAAATCTGGAATTTATAGCCAATTGACGATGATGAATCCGTTTTCGATTTTTGGAAATCCTATCAGGTTCGCTGATGGCCTTGAAGGAAGCAAACTGCCTCCTTACCAGGCCTGGGTTACATGTGACTCCAGACCGACAACAATGTAACTGGATTAGTGGTGCTGGAAAAGCACAGCAGTTCAGGCAGCATCCGCGGAGCAGAAAAATCGACGTTTCGGGCAAAAGCCCTTCATCAGGAATAAAGGCAGAGAGCCTGAAGCGTGGAGAGATAAGCTAGAAGAGAGAGGAGGTGGGGAGAAAGTACCATAGAGTACAATAGGTGAGTGGGGGAGGGGATGAAGGTGATAGGTCGGGGCGGGGGGAGGGTGGAGTGGGTAGGTGGAAAAGAAGATAGGCAGGTAGGACAAGTCAGGACAAGTCATGGTGACAGTGCTGAGCTGGAAGTTTGGAACTAGGGTGAGGTGGGGGAAGGGGAAATGAGGAAACTGTTGAAGTCCACATTGATGCCCAGAGGTTGAAGTGTTCTGAGGCGGAAGATGAGGCTTTCTTCCTCCAGGCGTCTGGTGGTGAGGGAGCGGCGGTGAAGGAGGCACAGGACCTGCATGTCCTCGGCAGAGTGTGAGGGAGAGTTGAAATGTGACTCGTAACTGCCCGCTGGGCAATTAGTAATGGGTAATGAATGCAGGTACAACCAGTGATACCCTCATCCCGTGAATGAGTACTGAAAAAAACCTTGACACCTGCTCTCCCTACCTGACATATGCTTCCCTCTTATCCGTGACCAGACACTCAATTTCTCCCGTCCTCCAGCATTCCTTACACCTATCAGCCTTCCCCTTCACCCTAACAGGGACAGACTCTCTCTGTGATTTTGACATCTCCTTTTTGAAGGCTTCCCTCTTCCCAGATGGCCCCGTAACTGCGAATATCTGTTCCAATCCAGTTTGGAAGTTTTTGCTAATATCATCAAAATTGGCCTTTCTCCAAGTTAGAGCGTTACCTTTTAGACCCAGATCATCCTTTTCCATCTCTATTTTGAAACTAATAGAATTATGATTCTGTGTCTCAAAGTGGTTCCCCACTGAGAGCTCAGTCTCCTGCCCTGCAATATTTTCCAAGGGGAAGATGACGTTGAGATCCTTCTCTGTGATGGAGAGCATTGATCAAGCAGCTGCAGCGTTGTAACTGGGATTGGGGTCAACATTGCCTTTGTCTCATTGGGCTGGATCGAATCATTATTTATCTCAGCGCCATTTTCATTGAGTGTGACAGAGGGATTGTCTGCACAAGTTCGAGCTAATTCCCTGGTGCTACCGTATCGAACTCACCTCATTAACTACCTACCCCACCCCATGGTGTCCCTCTCATTCAATGCCAGCCCTATTCTCCCACCCATCATGACTCACCATCGCACTGATGCCCCTGGGTATTTCGTGATCCCTGGCACTGGTGCCATCTTTAAAAGGCCAGTTGAGCTTTTTTGATGTCGGAGCTGGTTTGTACAGTTTACCCCGAGCATGGCAGATAAGGGGCAATTACACCACAGTTTGTCGACAGGGGCACAGAGGTCCTGGTAGATAGGCTAGTACAGAGGGGGACCATTCTTTCCAAGAAAGGGTCACACTATCAGACCCACCGAGCATGTTCTGAGCTCTCCACCCAGGTCAGTGCAGTATTTGAGGTCTGAAGAAATGTCTAGCAATACAGGACAAGCATCAATAACCTTCTCCGCTCTGTTCGGATCAGGGTCACCGTATTCCCTCTTCTCCCTCACACTCACTGTATATCTGTTATAGCACGTAACCCCAAACAAGGCTCATGCTCCACCACTCTCACTGCTGCTTGCAGTGCCTTCCCTCTTTTTCTCTCTCCCCACTATTCCCCCGACCACACACACACTAATAACATTCCATGGATACAACACTGTGGACTGATTCCCTCCATACACCTCACCATATCTCCCCCTACCTACACCAGCATTAACAGCAGAGGTACTCACTCGCACCCTCCCTCCCTCCGTCCCTCCCTTTCTCTCATTCCAGGAGAAACAGCCTGGAAAGGACAGGAAGGGTCAAGCCGAGTGGTGGAGTGCCCGATATCCGTTCCCTCACGTCCCCCCTCCCCCTGCCATGTTCGGGGGACCCTGGTACAAGCCGCAGAGGACTGTGACGCCTCGAGTGGAGATTCTGAAACGTCCCAGCAACCGAGTAAGGAGCAATGTTCAGTGAAGGGCAATTCTCACTTTAAACCCCCCGGCACAACTTAGAAGCTGTGGCCCTGATGCCATCTCCCTTTTGTGTCAAGCTGGTAAAAATGGATTCCCCACGTTCTCGGTGGGCAGGAGGGTGGGCTCACAACACATCGTCACCACCACCTCCCAGGAAGGGAGCACGGAGAGTCCCTCCTACACCTCCCCCTGTAAACAGCTCAGATACTGAAACTAATCTGTGAGATTTACTGCTTTCCTCACTTGTCCTGACATCTGCAGTAACCTGTTCTCATATACACCCTGGCCCTTTGCTCCTTTACCTCCTTTATAACGGTACAACCTGTTTTATATTGTCTTTCAATGTCCTTCCTACTAAAGAGCATCACCTCACACTGTGCTGCATTGATCTTCATCTGCCATACACCTGAATAGTACATCAACATATAACTTTCCCGTTGGAGTTCCACACCGTCCGCAACAAACTTTACAATTCTTTCAGGTTTGGTATCTGCAAATATTGAAATTGTCCTACAGTCACACTCCACTCAAAAATACTGACACACACCAAACAGAGCGAGTGAAATATTGACACACTCTCCAGGTCTATATTACTGTCAATGTATAGAGAGTGCTTCGATGTGTCTGTATTCGTGTGTGTGTCTGTGTGGGGTGGGTCTGGCAGTTTCTGTTGTGTTTAAAGTGATGTAATATCCCCCGATATGTGTTCTGAGTAAGGATCACTCGATCCAAAACGTCAACTTTCATTTTTGTCCAAAGATGCTTCCAGAGCTGCTGAGATTGATCTTGTTTTCAATCTCGGTTGCACCCCCACCCCCCACACCACCGTAATCGTGGTGCTAAAGTGTGTAAACGATCAGGGATTCAGTCTGAGAGGGAGAGAGGGAGGGCAGCAGCTCGCAACAAAATCCAACCTGAATTTTTATTGCACTAAACACACACACACACACACACAGAGACACACACATACACGCGGACACACACTCACGCACATGCACACACTCGGTTGGTTTGGAGACGATTGTCATTGTACTTAGGCCCGCAGAGTGGAACATGTTTGTGTGGAGAAATGTCTGCGCTCCTTCTGCAATGTGGAAATGTTTTGTCACTGGGTAGTGTTTCCAACACACAGTTTACACATTAAAGCATATTTCCATTGCAATTATATCCAAGCAGTTCCGAGTGAGCCACTTTCCAAGGCGATGAGATTAATTTTAATGCACTTCCTGTAACATTGAATTTTTAATGTTTTACTCTTACAAGTAATCTTACATTTGAGACAGGATTGAAAAGACCTAAACCAGACCAGCAGAGTGTGGGCTTGTATCACTTGTCGAAAAGAGGGAAATGGAGAGGAAGGGTGAGTGGTTTTGACCCAGTTTCAGTGATTCACACCAAAAACAAGAAGAGTTCCCATTGCACAGAGATGCAGAGACAGAGATCCACACACTAATGCAGGAACACATGTAACAAGCACAGAGAGATAGACATGCAAACAGAGGTTAACAGCGACATATATAGACACACAGGAACAGACAAACACGAACAGAAATATGCAGACACATACTTGGACATGCAAACACACATAGACTCATCGAGTTATACAGGGTATTTGCAAACAGGCCTTTCGGCCCATAGAGTCCATGCTGACCATAATCCCAAGTTAAACCAGTCCCACCTGCCTGCGCTTGGCCCAGATTTGTCCAAATGTTCTCTTATTCTTGTACATAACCAAATGCGTTTTAAATGTTATAACTTCACCCACAATCAATCACTTCCTCAGAAATTACATTCCCTTCACGAACCACATGCATTGTAAAAATGAATCACCTCACAGGTCCTGATCAGGTGGACCCAATAAATTTGTAGGAAGCTAAGGAAGTGATTGCTGGGTCCCTTGCTGAGATGTTGTCATCATCAATAGCCACAGGTGCGATGTTGGAAGTCATGGGTTTGACTAAAGTTTTGCTGTTAAACAAAATGGAAAGAAAAAGCCAAGAACTATAGATTGGAGAACCTGACATTAGTGATGGGCACGGTGTTGGAGGGAATAATGAGCTACATCATCTAAATGCATTTGGAAAGGCAAGGACTGATTAGGGATAGGCCAAAGTGAGGACTGCAGATGCTGGAGACCAGAGTCTAGATCAGAGTGGTACTGGAAAAGCACAGCAGGTCAGGCAGCATCCGACTAACAGGAAAAGCGACGATCTGGACAAAAGCCCTTTATATGCATCGTGAAATGGGGGAGTGCGTGGATAATCATGTCACACTAATTTGATTTTGTTTTTGTTGAGAAGTAACGGACAGGATTGGTTACAGCAGAACGCTGGATGTGATCTACATGGACTTCAGTTAGGCATTCGACATAGCTCCCATGGAGACTGGTTAGCAAGATTAGATCACATGGAATACAGGGAGAATTACCCAGTTGGATACAGAACTGGCTCAAGGGTAGAGGACAGAGTGTTGTGGTGGAGGGTTGTTTTGCAGACAGGAGGCCTGTGACCAGTGGAATGCCACAGGGATTGGTGCTGGGTCCGCTACTTTTCATCACTTCGATATGAATATAGGACAGTTAGTACGTTTGCAGATGACACCAAAATTGGAGGTGTAGTGGCCAGCAAAGAAGGTTACTTCAGATTACGACGAGATCTTAAACAGATGGGCCAATGGGCCGAGGAGTGGCAGACAGAGTTTAATTTAGATAAATGTGAGATGCTGCATATTGGAAAAGCATGTCAGGGCAGGACTTATACACTTACTGGTAAAATCCTGGGGAGTGTTGCTGAAGAAAATGATCTCAGAGTACAGATTTATTCTTCCTTGAAAGTGGATTAGCAGGTAGATAGGGCAGTGAAGAAAGTTTTTGATGTGTTATTGGTCAAGTGCATTGTGTATATGCGTTAGGAGACTGGACTGCGACTGTACAGTACATTGGTTCGGGCCACTTTTGGATGACTGTTTGCAATTCTGGTCTCCCTGCTCTGTAGGAAGCATGTTGTCAAACTCGAAAGGGTTTAAGAAGGGTTTACACTGCCATGATTGGAGGGTTTGAGTTACAGGGAGAGGCTAAATAGGCTGAGCCTGTTTTCCCTGGAGAATCAGAGGAAGAGGGTTGATGTTAGAGGTTAGTAAAATCATGGGTACAACGGATAGATTGAATAGCCAAAGTCTTTTCCCTAGGGTAGTGCAGTCAAAAACTAGATGGCAAAAGTTTAAGGTTGGATGGGAAAGACAAAAAAGGGCTCTAATGGGCAATATATTCATGTAGAGGATGGTCCGTGTGTGATGAGCCTCCAGAGGAAGTTATTGAGGCTCACACAATTACAACATTTAATAAGCATCTGGATGGACAGATGAATGGGAAAGGTTTAGATGGAAATTGATCAAATGCCGGCAAATGGGAGGAGAATAAATTTGGCTGTCTGGTTGCCATGGACACGTTGGACCAAAGGGTCTGTTTCCATACTATACAGCTCTATGACACCATGTCTTTTAACAAACTTCCTCCTCTTATCTTAAAACAATCCCCCACTCGAGGGAAAAGACACCTACCATTCAACATTACCGATACCTCTTATGATATTATAAACCTCTAAAAGGTTAATTCTCAGCCCGCTATGCTCCAGTAGAAAATGTCCGAGTCTGTTAAGCCTGCCCTTTTATGCAAACACTCCATTCCCAGCAACATCCTGATAAATTTCTACTGAACTCTTCCGAACTTGATAATATTCTCGATTTCACAGGGCGACCAGAACTGCACAAAGTCCTCCAGGACATGCCTCATGGATGTCCTGTGCAACCTGAAAATACCATCCCAACACCTGTACTCAAAGGACAGTCCATTGCTATTCGTCATTTATACAAATGATTCGGATGAGAACATAGGAGATATAGCTAGAAAATTTGCAGATGGCATCAAAATTGGAGGTGTAATGAACAGTTAAGAACGTTACCACAGAGTAAAATGGAATCTTGTTCAGATGGGCCAATGGATTGAGAGGTGGCAGATGGAGGTATATTTAGATTAATGCGAGGTGCTACATCTTGAAAAAGCAAATCAGAGCATGACTTATAAATGATAAAGTCCTGGACAGCGTTGCTGAACAAAGAGACCTTGGAGTACAGGGTCATATTTCCTTGAATGTAGAGTTGCAGGTAGATAGGATAGTGAAGTAGGTGTTTAATATGCATTCCTATATTGTTTAAACCACTGAGTACAAGAGTTGGGAGGTCATGTTGCGGCTGTGCAGGACATTGGTTAGGCTACTTTTGCAATATTGCGTACAATTCTAGTCTCATTCCTATCGGAAAGATGTTGTGAAACTTGGAACGTTGCAGAAAAAATTGACAAAGATGTTGCCAGGGCTGGAGGATTTTATCTGTAGGGAGAGCCGGAATAGACTGGGGCTGTTTTCTCTGAATCATTAGGGGCTGAAAGGTGAATTATAGAGGTTTATAAAATCATCAGAGGCATGCATTGGGTAAATAGACAATGTTTTTTTCCCCGGGGTAAGCGAGTCCACAATGAGAGGGCATAGGTTTAAGATGAGAGGGGGAAGATTTAAAAGGGACCACAGTTGCAATTTTTATGCTTAGAGGGTGATATGTGTATGGAATGAGTTGCCAGAGGCTGGTAAAAATAAAGTATTTTAAAAAAACATCTGGATGAATATATAAATAGGAAGGGTTCAGACGGATATGGGCAGGTGTTAGCAAAATTGACAAGATTAGGTTAGGGTATCTGGTCGACATGGACAAGTTGTACCAGAGGGTTCGTTTCCGTGCAGTTCATCTCTATGACTATGTCTATATAATGAAGAACATCAAGTGAAACACCTTCATAACCATCCTGTCTACATATGAAGCAAACTTCAAAGACTTATGCCTGAAACTCTAGGTTGCTCTGTTCTACAACACTACCAATGGCTCAACATTTAATTGTATATGTATTTTTTTTGGGTTTGTTTTACCAAAGTACAATACCTTGCATTTATCAACATTAAACTCGATCCGCAATTCTTTAGCCCAGTGAGTGATAATACTGGAGAAGAAAGACTGGAAAGTAATCAGTTACCTTGTACCATTTAATGGTTTTAGGAAGAGGGCAGTCACACGTTAGAGATGGGAAACAGTGATCGGTGTTTCAGGCCAGAAAGTAAGCTCTGTTTTTGTCTCTGATGGTCAGTATTGATATCTATTTGAGTTCCTTCACAGTGCAGAGTGTGTCTACAGGATTTCATTCCCTCATATTGCAGCCTACAGATAATAGCCATTTAAACTGGAAATAATAGACAAGTATTTAAAGATGTTCATAGTTTATCTCGAAGGCAGAGCATATAAACTCGACATCCTACAGTTGAGGCAAGTACCTTGCATTTTTTAACAATGTTATTATTTTAACTGGGTAATTCAGGAGAGTGAACCAGATTTCAATAAATCCATACCGATCTGGAAGCTGACATTGATAGTTAAAAATTTGGGCATGGTTTCGATCTTGTGCTGTCAGTAGTATCCCTGCCTCTGAGGCAGAGCTCTGGATCCTATTCCAATTCCTGTACTTTTCTGGTAGTGTCCCTATCTCGAGACCAGATTGTCTGGATTCAGGTGCAGCATGTCAGAACAGGCTGATGAACGAACACACAGGAGAATAATGCTGCAACTTTTGGGGCTATAGTGGAGATGTGGTATTGTCCCTACCTCTGGCCCCCATAGGTCTAAGTTCTAATCCATCTAGAGGTGTTTGATAATATGTCTGAACGCGTTGACTAAAACGATTTTAAAATTGTGGTTTGATTGAGATGGAAGAGGTGTCAGTATTGAATTTCAGAATTTAATACCCGGATGACTGAAAGCACAGACACTGGGTGGGAGACATATTTGCACCTTCTAGAGGTTTATAAATTCGTGAGGTGCATGGATAGGGGGTGAATAGTCAAGATCATTTCCACATGCTTGGAAGTCGAAAATTAGAAGGCATAGATTTAATGTGAGAGTGGAAAGATTTTAAAGTGACGTCGGGGCAACGTTTTCACTCAGAACGAGGAGTGTGTACAAAATGAACTGTCAGAAGAAGTGATGGAGGTAGGTATAATTACAACATTTAAAAGGCACCCAGATGGATATATAGATAGGAAGGATTTAGAATGATATGTTCCAATTGCTGGCAAATAGATTAGATTCCCTACAGTGTAGCACAAGTCCACACCAACTCTCTGAAGAGTTACCCACCCAGAATCATCTCACGACATTTACCCCGACTCATGCATCTGACATTATGTCAACTTAGCATGGCCAATTGACATAAGCTGCGCAATTTTGTACTGTGGGAAGAAACCCACGCAGACACAGTGAGAATGTGAAAACTCCACACAGTCAGTCAGCTGAGCCAGCAATCAAACTCAGGTCCCTGGTTCTGTGAGGCAGGAGTGCTAACTACTGAGCCATTGCACCACCCCAAGTAGGGCACGATTAATTTCAGAAATCAGTTTGGCATGGACCACTTGGTCAAAAGTGTTTGCTTCGGTGCTGTACAACTCTTAAGATTCATCAAGCCATTTGATCTAGGTCCCTGTGTAATCTTCATTATCCACAATATAGCCAATCTTGGTTTCATCCACAATCTTTCTAACCACGCCTTCTATAATTTTCATCTGAATCATTTGTCTAAATGTCAAAACAAAAATGGATTGAGCACAAGTCCCTGTGGAACACCACCGTGCACAGTGTCAGAAAGCTGGTCCCTTTTCTCTAAAAGCTTCCTTTTCTCACAGATACTGTGTCCTTGATTTCTTTTATAGAGGTGTCGTAAATCGTTCCCGGCTCCAATGTGACTGGTTTGGTACAGAGATTAAACGGTTTTGTGATTAAAGGTGTAATGAAAGGGGAGTGGTCAGCTCTCTATGTGAGCAGTTCAATCCAGAACCAGTTTGTAGTTTAGCTGATTGGACAGGCTCTCTCTCGCTCGCTCTCTCTCTCTCTCTCTCTCTTTCTGCCCTTCTAACTTTAAAGTCCAATAATTTATTCCATTTATACTGTTTTACGGGGGGGTTGCTTATTGGGATGGTTGTGTGTTTCCAGAACAGCTAATTAATTCGAGTTTGAATAGATTGAGTTCTGTAGGAGTTCTTTATTCTTTTCTTTGTGTTTCATTGTGTAGTTTTGTGAATATTTTTTGTCTATTTTAAAACCTGATAATTTTCACTGTGCACTCACTGAAACAAATTACAAAGTTATTGTCTGCACTGCCTGCGCAAGAATATTTTGAGTGGGCTGGCCTAGTCCATAACAACAGGCCTCCAGTCTGAAAAACAACCGTCCTCGATAATGCTGTCTCCTGCTATTAGGTAAACATACACACACACACACACACACAGACACGTACACAACACACACACACATACACACACCCAGACACACACAAAGAGACACACACACGCACAGACGCACATACACAGATACACACACACAAAGACTCGCATACAGAGACACACAGACACATGCACACGCACAGACACACACACACAGACAACACATGCACACAGACACACACGGACACAAAAAGACACACACACACACGGGTACACACGTGGATGCGCGTGCTGCACACACACATACATCTTAGAGTCGTTAGGATATAACTCGATCAGTTATGATTAAACATGGGGTCAAGGCTTGTTGTGAGAGGGTAGTACAACTGACCTGAAAAACATTTCAGCCATGATCAATAGTTCTGTCGACTGGATGGGCCAAATGACCTTTATACTGCTATAATTTTGTACGCACTATGGTACATGCATTCGTCTGTGTTAGTGTGTATTTGCGGGTGCATGTTTGTCTGTGTGTCTGAGTTTTTGTGTTCCTGAGTTTTTGTGAGGTTGAGTGTGTCTGCGTGTGCACGTCTGTGTGTGTGTTTGAGTGTGCCTGTGTGTGTTTGCCTGTGTGTGTCTTTGAGTTTGTCTATGTGTGCCTGTGTATGTATCTGTATGTGTCTGCATATGTTTGTGTTCCTCATTACTTTTAGAAGTGGAAATATCAATGTACATTTTTGTAATCTCTACACTGTTTGTCATTCATCTTTACATCATAGCTTGAGGAACTTTTGTTTTAGTCATAAATTTGATATTTTAACAGAGAAGGAAATCTACATGACTTCTTCCTAGGACGACCATGACCCAATGTGAGACCTATATTAAAAGCCATATCAACAAACTGGTAACACCGATGATTTGCTGTGACCAATGGAGGAGTGGCAGTAGAAAAGAAAACAGTTACTCTACAACCCAGGGAAATCTGGACCGGTGAGCCTGACATCAGTGGTGGGTGAGTTGTCGGACGGGATTCTGAGGGATAGCCAATTGCATGCATGTTCAAAGGCAAGGCTTGGTTGGGGATAGTCACCATGGTTTTTTGCATGTGAAATCGTGTCACACTAATTTGACTGAGTATGTTAAAGAGATGACAAAGCAGATTGATGAAGGCAGTGTTGTAGATTCTTTCCATATGGACTGGAGCAAGTTCTTCGACAAGTTTCTGCATATTCTGCAAGTTAGTAAGGTTAGGTCACATGGGAAACAGCGCACCCAAGACAATTGAATAAAAAAAAAGATACAAGGAAGTCGGCAGAGGTTGGTAGAGGATTCCTTTTCAGACTGGAGGCCTGTGAACAGCAGTGTGCCAGAAGGATCAATGCTGAGCCCACTGCTTTTCATCATTTATATAAATGATGTGGATGTGACCATAGGTGGTAAGGGTAGCAAGTTTGAAGATTGCACCAACATTTTTGGTGTTGTGGGTAATGAAGAAAATTATCTCAGAGTGCAATGAGACTTCGATCAGATGGACCCATGGGCTGACGTTAGGCAGATGGTGTTTGATTCAGATAAATGTGAAGTGCTGCATTTTGGGAAGCAAATTGGGGTACTTAATGGAAATTTATTGGAGGATGTTGCTGAGCAACGAAACGGAGAGATGTAGTGCAACGCTCCTTCAAAGTGAATAGTAGAGTGAACAAGGTGATTGGCATGTTTGCCTTCATTTGTCAGAGAATTGAGTTTCGGAGTTGGGATGTCATGTTACAGCTGTACAGGATGTCAGTGAGGCCACATTTTGGAATACTGTGTGCAATTCTGGTCTCCCTGCTGTACGAAGGTTGCTGTGAAACTTGAAAGGGTTCAGAAAAGATTTATAAGGATGTTGCCAGGTTTGGTGAGTTTGAGTTATAAGCAGAGGCTGAATAGGGTAAAGCGGTTTTCCCTGCAGAATTACGGGCTTAGAGCTGACCTTATAGATGTTTATAAAATCATAAGGGGCATGAATTTTGTAAAAACACAAGGACTATTTCCCAGAATAGGGGATTCCAAAAATAGAGGGTATAGGTTTAAGGTGCGAGGGGAAATATTTTAGATGGAACTTAGAGGCGAAGTTTTCATACAGAGGGAGGTGTGCATATGGAAGCATCTGCCAGAGGAAGTGGTGGAGTCTGGCATCTTAATGGGTATCTGAATAAGGAGGTATAGAGGAATATGAGCCAAATGCTGGCAAAACAAACTCGATCAGATTGGGATGTCTGGTCAGCACGGACAAATTTGCATGCTGTAAGACTCTTATAAGAGGGATGAGGAGACATTCTAAACAGGCATTTCAAATGGAAATTTTCTTCCCCACAAGTTTGAGATGCCCCTTTGTTTACATTGATTCAAAGCTGAGTTAGTTAAATATTTGGCAGAGAAGCGAGTCATGGATAACGGGATACAGTCAGGAAAGTGGGGTTGTGACCATAACCTGATCAGCCACAATCTTAGTGCCTGTTGGAGAAGGCTCAAAGTATCTAATGACCCACTCCTGATCCTCAGTCCCATGTTTCTGTGTTCCATTCAGTCTCTCAAACCTGATAGCCAGGGACAGTTAGAGGCTACGTACAACTACCCTGATGCACAGAAACACAGTAGACCATTCAGCCCCTCAAAACTGTCACACACAATTTGGGCTGGTTTGGAAAATGTAATTGGAAAACCCAGGTTGGGTATCAAAGAGGTCGCTCATCTCTCCTTATAGAGCTTCCCCTCTCTGCAACATGTGCTTCATATGTGGTTCATGTTGTAGACCCAGTTTCACTGTGAGTACAGCCCCAACACCTCAGCCAGAGATGGTCCAGACAATCTGGCAACATTCAATAACAGAGCTTCTAGGAAAATAACACCCTTTACTTTCCAATTATAGAATGTGAGAACCCCACAACCAGGGGTATGTCATTCATCCACACGCCTCCCTCCCCCCACAAGCATGTCTTAACCCACAATAAGATCATAAGGTATAATATCCTCTTTCATGTCCAGTTCTTCACAGCCCTCAACTCTGATTGGTCAAAAAGCACTCCTTAACCCCACACTGTGAACTATTGTTATAAGCAAAAGATGTGAACACAAGGGCTCAGGGAAAAGTGACCGGCCCTGACATCAAGGCATCATTTAACTAAGGATGGTCTCAAGGAGCCTGAGCAGGATTGCGCTTAATGGGAATGAGTTTTAAACTTCCCTCGTTAGAGTGATTTAAAGCATAAAGCACAATGATTGTGGTTTGTGTACAAAAATCCATGTAGTCCTAGACATGTCTGCAAACGATCCTCAAGGTAGCTTCCTCAGCAGAAACATCTTCAGCTGCTTCATAAAGATTAGAAGTGGGGGTGTTCATTGAAGGACACACAATATTCAGGAAAAATGTTCCCCTTCAGCTCCTGAACTAGTCTGTGTCCATGTGCAGCAAGACCTGGACAACATTCAGGCTTGTGCTGTTGGAAATATCGGTAACATTCATGCAGCAGTGCTGCTGGACACTGCACATTTCCACAGTTAAAAGGAGGAGATTGTTCAGCGCCACGCGCTGGCTTCACAGGAATATGAGGAAGTCATTCAGCTCAATGAAAATATTGGAGAAGTGTAGAGATAGCCCATTTAGTGCATCCAACGAATTACACAAGAAGAGAAGGAGTCACGTGTTACAGAAGACCGCAGAGCTCCTCGAAAATATTTGAAGGCTTAGCCTATCAACAATGAAATGTTATGATACGTAATATCCCATAAACATGTACTTGGCAAAAAGGAAAGATCAGATACAGATTGTCAGATGCAGTTCTCCAATCTAGGAAGGAAAAGAAATCCACTGAAGCTTCTAACTCTGTGGTGACCCCAATAGCTTCTGATATTACTGAGAAACCAAAACACTTCCTGTAATGTGGCTGCCAGAACTGCACACAGTATTCTATCTATGGCCTAACCAATGGCATGTTTAACTCATATTATTTCGCCTCGATGAATGCACACTATGCCTATAGTCCCGTGCGATTTCTTAACTGGCTACTGCACTGTCCAGTCACATTCAGGGATGTGTGGAGAAACACGCTCTGACCTCCCTAGTGTTCTGCTGTCTAGTTCCTTCATCCAAAGTGCATCACATCCTATTTATCAATGTTCCATTCCATCTGCCATTGATCTGACAATTCCACCTGTATCTTCCCGTAACATAAGGCCTTCCTCCTCACTGCCAAACACCTGGTAAATCTTTGTGTCAAACACAAAGTTACTTATTACGCTCAGCCCCACCCCCACCACCCCCTCCACATTAATATTTACATCATTTATGAATACACAAATAATTAGATACATTACACTTCTCGCTGTGGTACACCACCAGACACTGGTCTATCGCTACCACCTTCTGAGTGACTTGGGACCACATAGCAGTTTTCTAGTCCTCTAGCACCTCCCTAGTGTGGTCAGATTCGACTAAAACATTTAGGTCAGGACATTTCCTCTCTTGTCTCCAACAGCATCCTGCGATACAACTCATCTGGACTTTACATAATCCAAAACCATAAATCCCAACTTGCATCTTACATAAATCTGCTCGAGAGCTTCCCAGTCCATCTTCTTGAATTCTGTACCTGCTTCTTCCTTTCTCAAATAAAACAGATGTGAAGCTCTCATGTCACAGTCTATCAATGTTCCCCGGTTTCACATACTGATTACACCATTGGTTTCGAAATGGGTCCGAATTTTTTCCTGATATTCTGTTCAGCTTGTTTTTGTAGAACATCTTGGGTACCCCCTAACTTTGCCTGCTGCACTTCTCCATGCCCCTGTATGAGTCAGTGTGCTGTGGGTGAATTTTCTAAGTTTCCCTGAGATCACCTCTCATTCTTTGAAACAGTACAGAACACAGATATAATCCCATCCACACTGCATGCAGTCCGTGCAGAATGCCTTTACTTCGATATTCCAATTTCCGTTAACTGAAGGCCAAATTCACTTTTACCTTTCCGTTTCCCAAAGTCGCCCCTGAACCACGTTGGTTCAATTTTATTTACTATTCACTTTCTGAACTCTTAAAAATCCACACTGAATATCTAACTATATCACATCCAATAGTTCTCCATTGTCTCCCCCTACACGAAACATCTTCAAACCATTTCAAAAAAAGTTTGTTAACAGTGATTATTCGGGTGAGATCCAAGATGGCGGCGATCCAGTAGGTCTGCCCTGCTGAGCTCTGGACCAGAACCCAGACAAAGTTATGCATTCACCATCTCTTTCTTGATCCCCAGTATTGCTCTATGCCATTTTAAGAGAGTAACGGAAAATAACTAAGGGAAAAGGATCATCAGGATCACAACCAGCAGTGACCTTCAGCAATGGATACGCCCGCGGCTGTGACGTCGGTCTCTGCAAACGCTCCAGGAGACTTATCTGTGGAGTAGAGCCTGGCCTCAGAGTTCAGAGCCTGCGAGAGAAGATTAATTCAGCGATGGAGGAGACCTGAACCAGGCTGGAACTGATCTCAGCCAAGCTGCAAAAGCAGGATCAGGAGACCCAGTGTCTCGGGCCGTGCATCGTCGAGGTGGAACAGCGGATCGCGGCTTTGGAAACCATGGCAAAATCCTCGGCGGGTCGTGTCGAAGCCCTGGAATGGTAGCTAAGGGCCTTAGTAGAGTAGGTCAACGACCTCGAAAATCAGGGCCATCATAAGAACATCAGCCTGGTCGGGCTGCCAGAACGAGAAGAAAACGGCCAGCTCATCAACTTCTTTTCATTTCTCTCACTTACCGCCGAATGAGAAAGTGGGTTTAGGGATGGTGGGGTTGGTTACATTTTGTTTCACCCAGACTGCCTGAGGTCAAAGTATGGATGGGACGGATTTAATTTTCTTGTTGTAAGATGCATGCAACTTTTGAAAACATTGTTTTGCCTGGATTTGATGAGCGGCTTCAGCTCGGAAGAGCCACGAGGGATTAATGGGTGATACGTACACCCTCTGCAGGAAGGGGGGATCTCTCCACTTATTTGTGTTATATGTTGGCTCATTTTAGAAATATTCGTGAGAAGTTTTGATTTGGTTGTTATTGTAGTTATAGTTTCAAGTTTGTATGAACTGTTTACTGCTTTCACTTGACGGGCTATAAATGGGTTCTTCTCCCAGTGGGTCATGGGCTGCTTCGGATAGTTATGGCTAACCGCTTGTTTAATCGTGCACGTGGAACCTTAAGGAGTCACTCACTCATTAAGAGAAAAAGATACTTTCAAGCCTCGGAAAGGAAGGGGTCAATGTAGCCTTGCTGCAAGAAACACATCTAACTGATAAGGAGCACTTAAAGTTACAGCAGGGAAGGTTCGCTCCGGTGTTTATTTCATCCTTTCATTTGAAAAGTAGAAGAGTAGCTTCACTCATTCATACAAACCTTCCGCTTCAGTTGTTTGACCAAATTAACGACGATCATGAGTGGTTTCTGATCCTTAAAGCTTTAATACATGGAGAGGAATATGGGACATTGTATAATATTGCCCCACCACACCCCCTCAAATGCACTCTCCAGGTTGATGACCCTTGGGGAACATTGTACAATTAAAAGGGAGACTTTAACCGACTTATGGACCCCGAAGTGGATAGGATGTCAAGGGGTCTCACGGGTATTTCCCCGCCATCAAGGCAGCTGGTGGACCTGAACAGGGAGCTGCTTTGGTGAACGTTTGAGATGTCTTCACCCTGAAGGTAGGGGCTTCACCTTTTTTTCTAACCCACGTAAGTGCTATACCAGGATTGACATATTTTTTTGCCCCATTGGACTCTTTAAATTCGATGCTGCCCTGCAAAATTCTGATCATGCAGCAGTATACGTGGATGTTAAGGCCTATGCCGATGGGACAGGCTCGCAGCACTGGCGCATGGGTCCTTGCCTCCTGAAAGATAGCAAATTCATTGAGTACTTTTCGCGGGAATTGAAGTTTTTAATGGGACATTAACTTGGGTACGGCCAGTAATCCATCTGTGTTCTGGAAGACTGCCAAGGCCTATGCAAGGGGTTTGATTATTTCTTACTCGTGGACTCAGAAGCGGCAGAATGGACAGCAGTAGCGTATGCTCAAGGCTTGGCTGAAGGCAGTTGAGACAGCATTCTTTGACAGACTGTCTGTAACTAAGTTGCAGCAGATTACAGCCCTCTGGGCTGCTCTGAACACTGCGCTCACCCAGACCACAAAGAGGGAGATTTCCTTTGCGAAACAGAGGTTATTCGAGTATGGTGCTAAACCGGGAAGGTATTTGGCGCACTTGGCCAGAAAGAAGAGTGCCCCCAATCTATTACATCCATTAGAGAGGGTGCTGGTACTATCACCTGCTGTCCCAAAAGGGTTAATGCAGCATTCAGAAAGTTCTACTCTGGGTTGCTCCAGTCAGAGGATTGTGAGGACAGATTGGTGAAAACGGAGTCATTTTAAGACCCTGGACCTCCCAGGTATAACTTCAGAGCAGGAGTCTCTTTTGAATGCCCCGTGACATCCAAGAGATACAGGATGCGGTAAGGCAGCTCCAGAGTGGCAAACCGATCGGCCAGATGGCTTGTGGAGTGAGATTTATTAGGAGTTCATAGACATGATGGCTTGGCCAATGTTGCATATATTCAATTATTCCTGTGGACAGAACTGCCTCCCATCCTCTCAGAGAGAAGCAAACATTTCTCTTATTCTCAAGAGAGGGAAAGCCCCAGAGGATTGCCTATTCGTATAGGCCTATACAAGTATTAAACCTAGAATTTAACATTTTTGTCGAAAATACTAGCGTTGAGGCTGGAGAAGATCTTGCCCTTCATTGTGAAAGAGGACCAGACACGTTTTATTAGGAGTCACAGGTCCCCTATTAATATTAGGAGAGTGCAAAATATGGTTCAGGTGTGCCAGCAAGGTCGATTCCTGGTTTGGTAGTCTCGCTGGATGCAGAGAAAGCATTTGCTTGGGTGTAGTGGCCGTACCTCTTTTATGTCTTGGAACTGTTTTGCCTTGGAGGTGTCTTTGCCTGTTGGATGGCAGAATTATATAGTGACGCAACAGCGACAGGAGTTCTCACTAATGGTATAAGGTCTAATGGTATAATTTTAGCATTGGCAGAGGTGCCCCTTTCGCCATTATTATTTGTATTGGTGATTGAGCCGTTGGCAGAGGCCACCCACAGGGGCCCCACTATAACTGAACGGGTAGTAGGGTCAGGAAGGCATGACATTACCCTTACACAGATGACGTTCTTCACTCTCTACCTAACCTGATGATATCTTTGCCCAGTTTTTAAAAAGTGATTGATTTATTTGAATCTATCTCGGGGTATAACATCAATTTTATGAAATCGGACGCCATGCCTGTTGGGTGTTATTCGAGTACCTGATCATGGGGGGTGCAATCTGATTCCCTTTCAGATGGTCACAAGAAGGTCTCCTCTATTTAGGCATTTTTACCACACGAGCCTTCTGTCAATTATATAAAGCAAACTTCGTGCAAGTGCTCGAGAAGATACGACAGGACCTTCGGCTCTGGGAAGATATTCCAATATCCTGGTTAGGTAGAATACCTCCGGTTAAAATGAATGCACTTCCTCGTTTCTTCTATCCCAAGCAAATGGTCCTTTTGATGCTCTCCAGGTCGGTTCTATGGAGGCTTTACAGTTGGTTAAGCTTGTTTACCTCGCACCACAGGTGGCCTCTTATGAAGCTCGCCAAATTGCAGCTTCTGCAGGAGATTAAGGGTGTGAATTTTCTCGACTTTAAGAAATACCGACGGGGCTCCTTGCAATTGTATGTGGCTGATTGAGCTTGCAAAGACCTGCGGTCAGTTTGGCTGGACATTGAGGCATCCCAGGCAAAATGTCCCCTCATTAATCTGTTGTTCATGGACAAGACGAGGATTGCAGAAATCCAATTGTCCATAAAATAGTTAAAGCCTGTAAAATGATGCGACAAAGTGAGGGCAATTTACAAAAATGATCTTCCCCTTTGACTCCCATTGTAGTATTGGTAGGATCCCAGCTGGGATTGATGGATTCTGCCTTTTGGCTCTGAGAGTCCAGAGGAGTTTCCAGTTTCGGAGAATTATTTGACGTGGTGGTCATGGTGGTTTTAGAGCAGCTGAGCCAGAAATATGAGTTATCCTGGAGGGGCCACTTTCGTTAATTTTAGATGAGGAACTTTAGACAGAAAAAACGACTACATTAATGGTTAGTCCCCATAGGTCGGAAATGGAGGGAAGAATGCTTCGTCCACAGGTGCTCTCTCGGTCAGCAGCCTCTATCATTTATTGAGAGGTAGTGTCTCAAATGATATAGAGCGGCTGCATGGAATCTGGGCTCAGGAATTGTGAGTGGAGATATCTCCAGAGGAGTGGGAAGATATTTGGGAAACCGTAAGGAAGATTTCAATTTGCAATAGGATGTAGGCTATGCAGTTGAAGGTACTACGCAGGGTTTAATTGACATCCGAGCAGCTTGTCAAATTTAAGACAGGAGAGTCCCCAATATGCCCGAAATGTACAATAGATGTTGGTATACTTATGTAATGCTTGTGATCATGCCACAAGCTTCGTAGGTATTGGTGCACTATAGCAAGTGTTTTGGAAGGTGTTTTGGGAACCGAGGTCAAGGCAAATCCTGTGCCCCTCCTCTAGTGTTCGCTGAATCCTCCCTCTTTGGACTTGCATGGGAATAAATTGTTTAGTATTCTTTCATTTTGTGCGAGGAAGAGCATTCTGATTAACTGGGTTCCAGGAAACCTCCCAGGACTCTGATCGTGGTGTAGACTAGTTATGGAGCCCATTCCCCTCGACTTCCTTATGAGTATGGGCACCCAAGAAATGAACATTGTCATAGGACGTGGCGGCCCTATTTCAACCATATACACATGGTTATATTGGCTAAATTGGTCAGGACATTTGTGTAACAGTGAGGGCTCTGAGAGGAAGAATTCTGAACAAATACGGGTATGGCAAATCATGCTACCGGTGATGGAGAGCTTTGGTAGGATTGTGCTGGGTGTTGTAACTTTATGTAATTTAATTTAATTTGCCTTGGTTCAGCTCTGTTTAATCTATGTTTTGTTTTGACATCAGCCCATTGATTTTGTGCACAGGGAAGAGAATGAGTCCATTCAGCCACTCATGCTTCTTACACAGCAACCAGAGTAGGTCATTTCACACCATGTGTCAATTATACAGGATTGGAGGGAATGAAGAGAATATATAGAGGTGAGACTACAAGCTTACCACATTCACGATGGAATATAAAGTAGTGAGAAAAATGCTGGAATTTAAGAAAATTGTTAAAATCGATTATTCAGGAATTAATGAAAGGACATTTACAGAGTGAAGCCACAATCCATCAGAATCAACATTATTTTACAAAGGATGAATCATATTTTCATTATTTATTTGAGTCTTTAAGAATGTGACAAGCAAGCTGCATAATGGGGATCCTGGAGATGTAAAATCAGGACTTGCAGAAGACATTGAATAAGGTGTGCACAAAAGATTAATCTACAGAATAAGATCACATATGGTTCGACGTAATTTATTCGCTTGGATGTAGGCTTGGGGAAACAAAGAATTGCATTGAGTTGGAATAACTGGTTCATTTTCTGTTTCCAAAAATACCAGAGGGCTCAGTCCCCAGGCCCCAACTATTAGCAATAAATATTATCACCTATTTGAGGGGATGGACATGCAATAATCAGTTTTTCAGAAGACACTGACTCAGTTGAGAAATTGTAATGAATAGTTAAGGATAGGTTACAGATGAAATGAAACAATGAAAAGTATGTGGCCGTTTTGGTCAGTGTAACAGAAAGGCAACTTCCTATCCAAACAGAGGGAAACTACGTTGTGCTTAGGTACAGAGGGATCTGGTATCCTCATCCATATCGCAAAAGACACAGATGCAGGTGTAGCAGATAATGAGAAAGGAAACTGCAAATTTGGTATTTATTTTTGAAAGAATAGATTATAAAGCGAGGGAGGTACTGCTGCAATAATGCCAGGCATTTGTGAGATCGCAGTTGAGTACTGTGTACAGTTTTTGCGTCCTGACTGCAGGAGGGATGTAATTACCATGGAGGCAGTTCAGAAGAGGTTTACTAGACTGATTCCAGAGATAAGGAGTTTGCCTCTGAAGAGAGATTGAGCAATTCAGGTCTATACTCTCTGGAGTTTAGAAAAATGGGAGGAGATGTCACTGGACAATGCTAAAGGTGATTGATAATGTCGACATGCATTGGGTATTTCCTCATGTGGGGCAACCTACAACAAGAGATCACAGTTTTAGGATAAGTGGAGATGAATTAGAACAGTGATGAGAGAACTTCTCTCAAAGCATTTTAAATCTGTGTAATTCACTGTTCCAGAGTGCAGTGGATGCTGGGATATTGAGTAACTGAGGGGATATGGAGAGTGGGCCGGAAAGTGGGACTGAGACGGTGATGACATCAGCCATGATTGTATTCAATGGTGGAGTAGGCTGACATCACATATGATTGTATTCAATGTTGGAGCAGGCTGACATCAGCCATGATTGTATTCAATGGTGGAGCAGGCTGACATCAGCCGTGATTGTACTCAATGGTGGAGCAGGCTGGAGGAGCTAGATTGCTGACTGATGTTCCTCGTCTTTCTTCAGTCCTTCGAATGTGTTACACAGGAATAGGGGAGGGCTGGTTAATCGACAGAAAGCAGGCACTCCGGATAAATCAGATTTAATCAGTTTAAAAGAATGTAACCAGTAGGGTCACACAGTGACCAGTGCTGGGTCTTCAGCTATTTACTATCTATATCAATGATCTAGAGAAGTGGAACAAATGTACTGTAACTAAGTTTGCCAATGGAAATTATATAAGCAGGAAAATAAATAATCAATGGAAGTTGTAGAGTTTGGAAATGGATATGGACAAGTTAATCAATGGATAAAAGTTTGGCAGGTGGGATTGAACGTCATATATAACCTGTCATTTTCTTCCAGGAAGAACGGCAAGCACTATGTTACTGAAATACAGAGGGATTACAGGACTTAGTGATACCATGTGTACTGGAGGGTTTACTCTGAGCCGTGCAGACATGGCATGTGTTGCTCCATCACCCTGATTGTCTGCTGCCTGATGTCCCCACCGGGCCTATTGCTCTCATCCACCATATATATCCTCCGTCACTGAATGATGACACTGATGTTGAGATAGGAGAGTTGATGGAGCTGTCACCCAGTCCTGCCTGGAACGTTCTGGAACATAGAAGCTGAATGAAACTCTGACCCAAAAACTACTGGTAGCACGGTCCTCCCCCTGATATGAAGCTGCAGGTCGTGTTGAAGGAGGTGACACCGCTCTGTGACAAGCTCCTTGTTCAGTCAGGGTCCCCTCACACTCTGCTCCTTGGTTAGGTGGAGCTTGGGAAGCTATTTCTGGAAAACCCCGGGGTGGATCCAGCAGATCCCTTTCCCCAGACACACGCACCGCGTGGTTTCAGAGCTTCCCCTCTCTTCATTTGTTGTTCATGTTACAGACCCAGATGCTTTTACTATCGTCCCCATGCTCCATCCACAGTTGTGTCACCAAATCCTCAGGTCTTCCTGAATGTCTGAGGTAGCTCACAGCACAACCTCCAATAAAACATTCCCAGCAGCTCCACTAACTTTCCAATAACAGCAGTAAGTCAGGAGTCCTCAGTTCCAAGTTTGATGCCCGGTAATTAACAATAGTACTCGAGGGGCTTCCTCGTGTAATTGACCGCATGATCAACTGAGAGGGACAAACACAGATGTTCAGTGGACAGGCACAGACCAAGTTTCAAAGACGTGTCTCAAAGCTTCTGGGGCCCCCTGCCCACCAAGGAGCAGTACATGGGACACACCAGGAAGTGAGCAACAGCCCAACACACACTCCACTGTTCATGGAGCACCACATGGGACACACCAGGCAGTGAAAAGCCCGAGACACACCATTTCATTGTTTCTGAGCTTCACAGTGCCAGCTCTTGATACATTAAGGATCCAAATGTGATCCACAGCCGTGATGTATAGAAGAGCATGAGCCGTGCACTTTGCATGTTGTTTCTGAACTTCATAATTACGTCCGCGGGGATTCAGGAATATTAGCACCAACGGTCAGGTTAAGGTACAGAAAGACAGATACTCGTGTTATATTTGGATCATTGCTTGATCAACAAGTTGAATAAATGCGGCTCTTCTCAGAGAAATGGGACTAGCCGGAGGAGTCAGATGCTGACGGGTCCAATAACAAGAGTAAGAACATAAAATAAATATGCTGACAGATCAGCTCAAATGGTCAGTTATGCCCGATACCAACTCCACCTCACAGAATCAGACATCATAATCCAGATGAGATATATATTCAGCGTGAAGCACTGTGCAGATGAGGCTAGTGTAGTGCTCAATACAAACCAGTAATCTGTACAGACTGTGCAGACCACATCAGTCCACGGGGGGCTGTGCAGTGAATAACTCTGTAAACCTGGAGAAGTTACCCTTCCAGCATGTAGAGCTGTGTCCACCATCCGAGTGCATTGCTCAGTAATACTGTATTTGATCACTGCACACTGTCGGGAAACTTGCAGCCCATGCTGCAAGTGACAGGATGTGCAACTCCCATCTATTTACAGCTCCATATCTTCATTGTGCTAGGCGCTTTAGAACATCTAATCAAGAGGAAGGATGAAGCTTACATAAGGTTGAGGATGCAAGGGTTAAGCAGTGCACTAGAAGTTTGCAAGGTAACCAGGGTGGAAATGAAGAATAAACTCAGGAGAGATAAAAGTGTGCATGATAAAGGCTTGGCGGGCAGAATTAAGGTAAAACCTAAGACGTTCTACACTTACATGAGGAACAAGAGGATGGCCAGAGTGAGGGTAGGGCGATCAGGGATAGTGGAGGGAACTTACGCCAGGAGTCGGAGGAGGTAACGGAAGTTCTTAATGAATATTTGCTTCAGTATTCACTAATGAGAGAGACCTTGACGTTTCTGAGGACAGCATGAAAAAGGCGAATATGCTAGAACAGGAGGATGTGTTGAAAAATTTGAGAAACAAATGGATAGATAAATTTATTT
The DNA here is from genome assembly GCF_047496795.1 of Chiloscyllium punctatum. Taxonomy (NCBI): domain Eukaryota; kingdom Metazoa; phylum Chordata; class Chondrichthyes; order Orectolobiformes; family Hemiscylliidae; genus Chiloscyllium; species Chiloscyllium punctatum. The sequence goes on from NC_092772.1 coordinate 14,453,934, forward strand.
GGCCAAACAGGATATGCCCTGGGATACTATAGGAAGTGAGAAGAGATTGCTGCGCATTTTGCGATGATCTTTTGCATCCTCACTGTCCACTGGAGTCGTGCCAGATATCAGGAGGCTAGCAAAAGTTCGTGCCTGGTTCAAGAAAGGGAATAGGGATAATCCTGGGAAGTATTGGCTAACCAGTCTTACACTAATGACGGGCAAAGTATTGGAGAGGATTTGAGAGACAGGATTTATGAATACTTGGAAAATTATAAATGATTAGAGACAGTCAACATGGCTTTGTGAGGAGCACGTCATGCCTCATAAATCTTATTGAATTCCTTAAGGATGTGACAAAACACGTTGATGAATTAGAGCAGTGGATGTGGTATATATGCATTTTAACAAGGCGTTTGCTAAAGTTATTCACGGTAAGCTCATTCACAAGATAAGGAGGCGTGGCTTACAGGGAGATCTGGATGTCTGGATGCAGAATTGGCTGGCCCACAGAAGACAGAAGGTGGTGGTAGATGGAACAGATCCCGCATGGAGCTTGGTGACTAACTTGGTGATCTGTTCTGGGACCTCTGCTCTTTGTGATTTTTTTTATAAGAGAGTAGATGACGAATTGGAAGGGTGGGTTCATAGGTTCGCCGATGTCACGAACTTTGGTGGAGTTGGTGGTTAGTGTGGAGGCCTGTTCTAGGTTACAACAGGACATTGACATAACTGAGCTGATGAGTGATAGATCGAGATAAATCTGGAACGGCAGGATCTTGGGTCCATGTCTATAGATCTCAAAGTTGCCATCCAGGTTGGTGCTGTTGTTTAGAAAGCATATGATGTGTTGGCTTTCACAGCCGGGGAGATCAGTTTCAGAGCTATGAGGTTATGCCGCAGCTCTATAATCCCACTGTTTAACCCACTATGATAAAGTTGAATGTTGTTCTGCATTGAGAGCTTGCAAGTACTTGTCATATGACTAGCTAATATTTTCAGAGTTTACTGTACTGAAACTATGTAACATCTGGCTGTGAAACAGATATGTTGAGCTTTGGTTGCTCTTTTAACAACTATTCGAATTTAAACAACCAAGTTTAAATAATGTCCCACTATACTAAACCCAATCGATTTTAAATTTATTGTTTTGTAAACATCAAACCAAGGAGATGAGCTGGTGTTGAGGGAATAAAGAAGCACGCATTTTGGAAGTTAGACAGAGAGTAAACTACCATCGTGATGGTCTGCCATGAACAACATTCTCTGTGTAAGATTCATTTTTTGAACGAAATATCCTTGCATTAAAAGACAGAACATGACCCAGGGAGATATTCAGTGGAAAGGAGGGCATTGGAAACTACAGCCACTGTCTGGTTTAAGTAATTGTAATACAGTTTTTCTTTAATTGGAAGATTATATTGTTAAAGGTGGAGAAAGATAACAAACAGTTCAGAGAAAGGGAAACTTAGAGTTAGGAATAACTGTTGTTGTTCAATGTTCACTTTTAGAATTAAGGGATACATTGATATTATTTCCTGTTAAGTAGCGGAACTTGCGAGCTCTCTGTCACTCGACTTTAACAGATTATGAGCGAGGTGAGCTTTTCTGAGTGTTTGGTTTCATTCACAGAAGGTTTCATCGCCGTGTCATAACACCACACTTGTAATACCGTGTTCTAGTCACCTATTAAAGGAAAGAGGTGGAAGCTATAAAGAGAATGCAGAGAATTATCTATGGAACAGCAGAAAGGTCGACACAAGCCACACAGAGTGAGTGAAATGTTGAGAAAGTCACCACGTGAAAAGTAAACACTGGCAGATTCACAATGTCTATTTAAACGTCAGTGTGGCACTGGGTGCATTGCGTCTGTATTGATGACTGGGTATCTGTGTGTGCATGTGCATCTGTGTATCGGCATTTGTCTATGTGTGCTGAAAATGTGTTGCTGGAAAAGCGCAGCAGGTCAGGCAGCATCCAAGGAGCAGGAGAATCGATGTTTAGGGCATGAGCCCTTCTTCAGGAATTTGTCTATGTGTGCCTGTATATGTGCTATTGCATCAGTCTCCGTGTGTGTCTGTGCATCTATATTCATCTCTGTGTGTCTCTGCATGTCTGATTTTTTCACTTTGTGTATCTGCGTTTCTGCATTCATCGCTGTGTATATCTGCATGTCTGTATTTGTCTCTGTGTGTATCTGCATGTCTGTATTTGTCTCTGTGTGTATCTGCATGTCTGTATTTGTCTCTGTGTGTATCTGCATGCCTGTATTTATGTCTGTGTGCAGCTGCATGTCTATATTCATCTCTGTGTACACCAGACTGTCTGTATTCAACTCTGTGTGTATCCGCATGTCTGTATCCATCTCTGCGTGTATCTGTGTGTCTCTATTCATCTCTGTGTGCATCTGCGTACTTTGTGTGTATCAGCACGTCTGTTTTGCTCTCTGTGTATATCAGTTTATCTGTATTCAACTCTGTGTGTATACGTGTATTTGTATTCGTCTCTGTTGGTATCTGTGTGACTTCATTCATCTCTGTGTGTATCTGCGTGTCTATATTTGTCTTCCTGTGTATCCGTGTGTCTTTATTCGTCTCTGTGGGCATCTGTGTGACTCTATTCGTCTCTGTGTGTATCTGCATGTTTGCGTTTGTCTCTGTTGATATCTGCATGTCTGTATTCTTCTTACGTGTATCTGTGTGCCTCTATCCGTCTCTCTGTCTATCTGCGTGTCTCTGTGTGTATCTGCGTGTCTGCATCTGTCTCTGTATGCATCTGCGTGTTTGCATTCATGTCTGTTTCTGCGTGTGTGTATTCGTCTCTATGTCTACCTGCATGCCTGTGTTCATGTGTGAGTATCTGTGTGTCTGTATTCGTCTCTGTGTGTAGCTGCGGGTCTGTGTTTGTCTCTGTGTGTATCTGCGTGTCTGTGTTCATCTCTGTGCGTATCCTTGCGTCTGTATTCATCCCTGTGGGCACCTGTGTGAGTCTATTTGTCGTTGTGTGTATCTGCGTGTCTATATTTGTCTCTGTGTGTATCTTCCTGTCTGTATTTGTCTCTGTGTGTATGTGTGTGCCTGTATTAGTTTCTGTGTGTCGCTCACGTCTGTATTCATCTCTGTGTGCGCCTGTGCATCTGTATTCATCTCTGTGTGTCTGTATTTGTCTCTTTGTGTATTTGCGTATCTGTTTTCATCTCTGCATTTTGTCTGCGTGCCTGTATTCGTCTCTGTGTGTATCTGTGTGTCCTTGTGCACAGCGGATCTGTCAGCCTCTCTGGTGTTTAAAGTGATGCAATGTCCCTCTCTGCTGGCCTTCACACTCCTCTGCATTGACAGCACCGCAGGGTGACAACCATCAGGGGATTCAGTCTGGGAGGGAGTGGGAGGGAGGTAGCTCATAGCGCCATCCAAACTGACAGAACCATCTGCACACGCACACACCCACAGTTTGGTATATGGAGGATTGTATTCGTACTGAGGACCCTTAGAGTGGAGAATGTTCATTAAAAGTTATGTCTATGGTTGCTCTGCAATGTGGAAGTGATTTGTCTTTGAAGATTATTCATGACACAGAGTGCGCAAATCAAAGTGTATTTCTATCGCAAATGCATCCAAGCAAGATTGACGGAACAATTTGTAAGTCAATGCAATGAAAGTATTTCATGTTCATTATTTTGACATGTTTTATAATATACTCCTACAAATTATAAATGAGAAAAGATTGAAAATCCTGAAATGGACACAGTGGCGGTGGTAATATCTCAGGAACGATATCGTTAGGTATCAGACAAAACTGCTCTGTGCTTCCAAAGATGTTATTTGAAAAACCAAACAGCCATACAAGGTGAAAGATTGACAGTATTTGATGTCCTCTGAAAGAAACAAGAAAAAACTGACACTCGTGCAAATGCATGGGGAGGCTAGCAGAAGGTGGCATTGCATAACTATAAACTAAACAGGGACAGACGTAGAGGTGTGGGGGTGGTGGCGGTGAGGGGTTGATCTCAATTTCAATGGATTTACCCCAAAAAAACTGCACGACATCATCTCACGGAGATACACACAAACATACACAGACACGTTAAACACACAACACATATACATACAGATATGGACACACAAAGAAACACACACACTCCTGCACACAGTTTCTTTAAGATAGAGTTGAATAAGCTTTTCATTAATTTGGGAATCAGTGATCATTTGGCGAAGGCAGGAGAATGTAGGTAAGAAACAGTTCAGCTGTAATCCAATGGCACAGCAGATCCAATGGGGTAAATGGCCTGATTCTGCTCTATTTTCCCATATTCAGGAGAGAGCTTTCAAAGGTTGAATTTGAATGCAGATTACAGGGTTAAAGGTCGGCTTCTTGGCAGTGTGGAGGAACAAAGGGATGTTGGGGTCCACGTCTGTAGATTCCTCAAAGTTGCCAAAGCCCTCAAGGTAAGAATGTGTATGATGTGTTGGCTTTCATAAGCTGGGGGATTGAGTTTAGAGCTGTGAGGTTATGCTGCAGCTGCATAGAGGCCTGGTTAGACCAGACTTGGAATATTGTGTTGAGTTCTGTTCGCCCCATTAAAGGAAGGATGTGGAACCTTTAGAAAGGGTGAAGACGGGAGTTCCCAGCACGTTGCCTGTCCTATAGGGCATGTCTTATGAAGAAGGTTTGAGGGAGCTTTAGCTTTTCTCATTAGAGTAAAGAAGGATGAACGGTGACTTGATAGAGGTGTGCAAGATGATGAGAGGCACAGACAGAATGGATTAGGAGATTCTTTTTCATAGGGTAGAAATGGCTAACACGAGGAAAACATAATTTTAATGTGATTGGAGGAGGGTTTTGGGGGGATGTCAAGAGGCAGGTTGTTTACACAGGTCGTGATAGGTGCGTGGAATGCACTGCCAGCAGTGGTCGTCGAATTAGCTACATTAGGGACATTCAAGTAACTCTTGGATAAGCACATAGTTGATAATAGGCTGAAGGCTCTGCAGTTTAGTTTAATCTTAGAGTCGGATAAAAGGTCAGCACACCATTGAGGGCTGAAGGGCTCTTACTGTGCTGTACTGTTCAATGTTCGCTGTTCTAATTTCTTGAACTCTTGTGAAAATATTGTACCTGGAATTCCTTTAACTTCAGTGGAGGTTAATCTAATCAGTATTTGATTGTTGAGGGTTAATGGAAATTTGGGGAGGTTTGAGGGGCTGAATGGTGTATATCTGTTCCTACCCGTTGTGTCAAAAGAATAATGATTGGTTTGAGGGGAACTCATTTTCAGAATAAGGGCATTCCTATTTCAGACTGGGAAAGGGATGTTCCTTTTTCTTTAGGATTGTATGTTCTGTGGTCTTCTCATGCCCAAGGAGCAGTGAAGACTGGGTTAATGAAAACACTCAAGGAGGAGTTATATAGATCGTTGATGAACAAGAGAATCAATGATTATTGGGAACAGACAGGAAAGGGATGCTTAGTTACCATCACATCAACAATGGACATTCTGAATTGTGCAGCAGGCTCGAGGGGCTGAATGGCCATCTGCTGCTCTTGCTTCATGTATTGTTCACTCGCTCAACCCCGCGATGCTGTTACAGAAGGTGAGGATGATCGCATTCAGCCATTCAGGATCGATCTGGACCTCTAAGTAATTATAAAGAAATAGGATGAAGCTCTTCAGCCATTTCAGTACATTACACAGCGCAAGAGGAGGTCACACCTACTTTCTAGATTGCTACACAGGAACAGGGGAGTGCTGGGTAAAAATAGGGAAATCGATAGTTGGGAGAAATGTGTATTTTCGGGTTGGAAATCTTTAACTTGGTGAAGTGCCTCAGAGATCAGTGCAACATCAAAAGCTATTTAGAATCTGTCAATGATTTGCGTGTGGGAACTGGTTGGATGGAAATCAATTGGCTCAATCACGAAGATTCGATAAGATGTCAAGTGGAGGTAGAGAGTCTGTAATGTGATATAGACAGGGAAGGTTAGTGTGCAAACCTTCAGCAGAAACAGGATAACATGGTCTACCGACATTTGTGCTGTGGCAGAAGGGGAAAACAACAGTAATCTAATTCAAAGAAGAGAGATCACAAAACTCAGTTGTACAGAGGCATTTGTTCACCCGGGTACATACATCACAGGGGGTTAGCATGCAGATGCAGCAAGTAATTAGGAAGGTATTTGGAGTGATTACTTCATGAAAAGGCTATCAGGATATTTTACTGCATCTGTACAGAGGATTTCTGAGTCAATATCTGATGTACTGTGGGCAGTGATGATTCCATAAACTGAAAAATAAATATACTCAATAGCTTTAGAAGATTTTGCGAATATGTTTCACTGCACTTGCTCTTGGAAAGAAGGCCTTATCCTGTCATACAGCACGGAAACAGACTCTTCACTGCACCATGTCCATGCCGACCAGGTGTCCTAAATTAATCAAGTTCCATTTGCCAGCACTTGGCCCATATCCCATAAAACCTTCGTGTTCACTCAAATGGCTTCATTCAAATGGCTAAAAATGCTGTAGCTGTCCCAGCCTCCAACATTTCCTCTGACAGTTCATTCTATACTCTCTGTGAAAAGTTACCACTTTTGTCCCTTTTATATGTTTCTCCCCTCACCTTCAATCTATGTGCTCTAATTGTGGACTGCCCTAAGCGAGGAAATTGTTCTTGGATCTTCACCATTTCTTTTCTCCTCATGATGTTTTAAACCTCTATAAGGCGAGAGCACTTCAGGGTTGAGAATGAGAGGCGTTCGTATTGAACTGTATAAGATATTGAGGAGATTGTATCTGATGCATAGCCTATGGACATTGTCTCTGGTATATGAGTCTAGAACTGAGGATTCAAATTTAAGAAAACAACATGTATATGTTATATACTCTTTTCATAGTATAAGAAAACAAACACTATGAAGACATAATTCTATTGGACAAAAATATGAGGACACATACAAACGTATCTTCATTAAAGCTCCTCCATGGAGCAGAGAACAGGGACAAAGTCATACAGTTCTGAGAATGTTCAAGGAGGTCTCACGTGGTCCAGTTTGGTGTTGAGATAACATTACTGTTTATTTCTGCTCCGAGATGGAGAAAATGCAACATGCTGGAGAAGCCACTGCTTATTGCTACCTATCTTTCCTTGTTCCTTCTCGCAGCAATGTATGAGAGGTGAAAACCGTTCAGTCATCTTTATCATTCATGTCGGATTACTGTTGAGGAATCATTGGCATCTCCCCACTGCCTAAAATCAAAGGTAATTCAGCCAAATCCGACTGTTCCAGGAATAAATCCTGCTTGTGTGAGCAGAACAACCTCAGAGGTTAAATTACATTTCATTATTTTACTTTTGTCTTGAGTTTAACTATTGCTTGGACAAAGCTCTTTCAAGCTGATATTTTGCAGCTTTTTTTTCCTGCTTGTATTTAGGTATGTGTATGTGTGTGTCTGTGTGCACTTGCGTGTGTGAGACACTGTGTATGTCTTAGTGTGTGTGTCTGTGTGTATGCACAGACTGCATCTCAGTATGCGTTCAAAGATAAATATTAATGTACGTATTTGTCCAAACTGTTTGCCATTTGTTTTTCCATCTTAGCTTTGAGTAACTTTGCTTTGATGAATTATTTTTGCAAATGTAAGATATCGAGATGTCTTGTCCCCAGCAAAGAACCTGACCTAGTCTGAGACCTATATCATTGGTCATATCACCAACCGAGTTACATTTAAAATTTATCATGATCAATGGAGGAACGGGACTCGAAAATGAAACAGTGGTCCGTCCAGCCCCAGTCTGAACATGGATGAGGAGAATTTCACAAAAGTTTGTTTGTGTGGGAATGCTGATTAGATTACTTACAATGTGGAAACAGGCCCTTCGGCCCAACAAGTCCGCACTGCCCCGCCGAAGCGTAACCCACCCATACCCCTACATCTACATCTACCCCTTACCTAACACATATTTGGACTATGGGAGGAAACCGGAGCACCCGGAGGAAACCCACGCAGACACGGGGAGAACGTGCAAACTCCACACAGTCAGTCGCCTGAGGCAGGAATTGAACCCGGGTCTCCGGCGCTGTGAGGCAGCAGTGCTAACCACTGTGCCACCGTGCCGCCCAGAAGTTTGTGGTGCCTGTATGTTTGCATTTAGTCAAAGCAATGGCAGTCAGATATTGGACAGGAAAGGACAATGAACTACAGATATGGAAGTGGAGCTGAGAACACATCCAGATCAGCCACGATCTTACTGCCTAGTTGAGAAGGCTTAACGTGTCTAATGACACACTCCTACTCCTCAGCCCTACGTCCCTATGTTCCATTCAGTTCCTCAAAACTGCAAGACAGAAGCGTTTGGAGTTCATCTACCCCGATAACCTGGTGCACAGAAACCGAGGAGACCATTCAGTGACTGAAGACTCGAGTGTATAGCGTTGTAAAAGCACAACGGTTCAGGCAGCATCCAACGAGCAGGAGAATCGCCATTTCTGAGCATATACTTCTGCGCTAAACGTGGGTTCAACAGAATACAAGGACGCCATTCGATCCATTGAAACTATTGGACAAGAATAGGGATAGCCCATTCAGACCCTCCTGCCTATTACACAAGGAGGGAAGGAGTGTAGTCAGCACATCGAGATGTTAAACAGGAACCGGAGTCGCCAAGTCAGGTCCTTGAGCTGCTTCCAGATGACCAGGAGGTGGCCATTCAGCCTATCGAACCATGTGTACAGAAATAGGAAGATGTCTTTGATGCCTGAACATAACAAAGAGTGAAGCAGAGTCTACACAGATAGACTGCTCTATGTTGTTCCTCCTGGTTCCTTTGCTCGTGGTACATATGTGTCACTTTAACTTGGTTTGCTGAACGTGAGAGGGAAAAGTGAGAAGTGAAAAGTTTGTGCGAAGTCTCAAGGAAATGCCTTCTATCTCCGAGAAGACATTATTGTACTCCTATAGAGGACAGAAGGTGGTGGGAATAGTGAACTATTTCAGGAGTAAGGCATTAAAGCTGCTGATAGATTTATGTACAGTGTAGAGACACACACCAACTGCACGTTGAGACAGTGAGAATTCATTCAGAGCTTGGAGCTCCCTCTCAACCAACATGGGGTCTCCACACTGGTACGTGAACTACTGGGAATTACATATCATGGGGAAAATGCAATTTCTCACAAAATCACCATCTTTTTTCCGGACATAATAAATGTTAGTCCATAATCCTCAAGTTTAAATGTAATTGCATGTTATTCTCTTGAAGTGCTACGGCTGTTGCTGGATTATACTCTTATACCTTTTATCAGTTAATTATCGTTTACACAATGTAATTCAATAATTTACTTGCAAAGGTGCAAACATCTTATTGCACAGTTGTATGCCGTTTCTTTTTTAGATTTGTTGTAGCCTTAGCCCAAAGGTAAATGTTTTGTTTACTGAACAGCCTTGGGCAACTGTCTGTGTGGCGTTTGCACATTGTCGCCGTGTCTGCGTGGGTTTCCTCTGGGTGCTACGGTTTCCTCCCACAGTCCAAAGATATGCAGGTTAGGTGAATTGGCCATGCTAAATTACCCAGTGTCAGGGGTGAATCAAGGGTAGAGGAATGGACCTAGGTGTGTTACAGTTCGGAGGGTCGATGTGGACTTGTTGAGCCGAAGGGCCTGTTTCCATACTGTAGGAATCTAAAAAAAACATGTTTATCGGGATTCAAGGGTCAGACACAGTATGTATTTTTCATGGGCTAAGAAACAGAAAGGAATAGAAGACAGTGACTGTGGAGACTGACGAGGAGTAAAGTGACATCCCCCCTGTCCCCCATGTCTTCTTGACAGAGAGAATAAAATCAAATGTAGAGAAAGAAACAGATATATTCGGAAGAAGGAATAGCAAGTGACAGTGTAAATGAAACAGGATAATTTGAAATGGAATGGCCGAACAATGATTGATCTGTGTGTGTGTGAGAGAGAGTGTGTGTCAGTGTGTGTGTGAGTGTGTGTGTGTCTGCGTGTGTGTGAGTGTGTGCGTGTCTGTGTGTGTGTCTGAGTTTGAGAAAGTGTGTTTGTCTCTGTGCGTGTGAGTCCGTGTGTGTCTGTGTGTGTGAGTGAGTGTGTGTCTGTCTGTGTGTGTCTGTGTGAGTGTGTGTGTCTGTATGTGTGAGTGTGTGTGTCTGTGTGTGTGAAAGTGTGCGTGCCTGTGTGTGTGAGTGAGTGTGTGTCTGTGTGAGTGTGTCTGTGTGACTATGTGTTTGTCTGTATGTGTGCCTGTGATTGAGAGAGTGTGTGTGTCTGTGTATGTGTGTCTCTGTGCCTCTGAGGGAGGACTGGTAAATGTAACCTCCCCGTTTAAGGAGAGAGGGACACAGAAGACAGGAAATTATAGAAGGACTTATTGGATCTTTGGTTTATGAATAGATGTGTGGAGCATAAGAACAAGGAAGTTGTGAAGCATATTGGAAATAGTGTGGTTAAGCTACAGCATAATAAGAGTTACAATTACAATGCCATTACGAACAGCAGTGATGAAAGTACGGTTAAAACAAAGAAAATCAGTTCGAAGCAGACAGGAGCATTAGTGACAAAAAGACTGTTTCCTAGATCCTGTTGTGAGAATGTTGAGATAAGCTTGTCAGTAAACAGACAAGGAATGTATAAAAAGCACAATAAAATCTGTTGCTGATAAGGTCTCAACGTGCAACTATGTAACCAATACCTATGAAGCTGAAAAAGCAAACCAAGTGAGACAGCATCCTAGGAAGAGGAAAGTCAACGTTTCAGGCTGAAAGACTTCGTCAGGATTGGGGTGGGAAAGGGGAGCCGGGAAGTAAATAGAGGGAGGGCCGTGGGGCTGGTGGAAGGCTAGGTGGGATAGCGATAGGGGGATGCAGGCAGGGAATTATTGTGATTGGTCAGTGGGAAGGGTGCAACAGATATGCGAATGGGAAGATGCACAGCTTTGTTGAGGTCAGGGAAAGGGGACATGGGATAAAGCTGTTGGTGGAGAGATTTTGAAGCCAGTGAAGACAATATTAAGCTGTAAGGTCTTCAGCTGAAATATCAAGTTGTGTTCCCCAGTTTCTGTTTGACCTCACTCTGACAGTGGAGGAGGCCTGTCGCCGGATGCAAGGGGACGGGAGTGATTGAAATGGATGGCAACTGGAATGCTGAATTTGTTAAAGCGTGCAGAGAGATGATGCTCCATGATTATGTCCCTGAGTCTCCCTTTGGTCTCCACAACATGGAGGAGACAACGTTGGGATTTGGAGATGAGCTCAGTGGGCCAGGATCAGGCTCTGTCTGGAGTATTAGTGCTATGTACGAAACAACCAACCCGACTTTCCAGTTACCATTCATTTTAATTCCCACTCCCACTCATCGGCGACATGCCTATCCTTAGCCAGTCCACTGTCAGACGACCACCACCTGAGAGTTTACCTTTGAAGCTGATAGCCCAATGGCCTCAATATTGACTGAAGCCGATTCAAAAACCCTCCGGATGCCACCTTATCCCATGTCCCTTTTCCCTGACCAGACCCACCTGTATCTGCTCCATCCTTCTCATTGACCAATCACAGTAACCTCATACCTGCATGTACCTACCGCCAACATACCTACCTGCCGCCCTTCCATATCCCATCACTCCATTTCTGGGCTCCCCTCCCCCTCACCCGTCCTGACGAAAGGTCCAAGATCAAAATAGTGCCTTTGCTCCTCCTCTGATTCTGTCTGGTCTGCTGTGTTTATCCAGATCTAAGTTTATTAACTCTGGCCTCCCGCACCTATAGTACTTACACTTTCCATGCTGTGGAACTAGGTGGTCTAAATATAAGAAGAAATAAATTTGGACGTTTGAAAAAATGGCGGACGCATCTGTCATTTCTTAACAACCCAATACACATATTCCAGAAGAAGCAGCATTTCATTTGTACTCTTTCAATCCAGTCGCCTGTCATTGCTGCTCACAATGCAGTCTCCTTTATATTGGGGAGACCAAACAGAAACCGTATTGAGGAACACTCCCACTCTGTCTGTGGGAATAACCCTGACCTTCTCATTGCTTCCCATTTCAAAAACTTACCTTGCTGTCATGCAAACATTTCAGTCCTGGGTTGCTGTAATGCTCCAATGACACCAAGCTGCAAGCTCGAATAACACCTCACTTTAGACCTTGGAACGTTCTATCCTGATGGAATTTTTATTCAATTCCATACTTGCACAGCCTGACCGCATTATGGCTGGTCTCCATTCTTCAGACATTTTTTCTCCTGGTCTCCCAATGAACTTGCCCTATTTGTGAATCGTTTGTCTTGCAGTTAATTAACGAACCCATTTCCCCCTTCACAATCTAATTAATACTCATTTTACATTTTATTCTCTTTTACCAGAAATAAAAGTCAATTTGTCAGTGGCATTCCTCCTCTACATCATCTTGTTTCCCGTCACCCCTCCTCTACCACGGTCAAGGGATTTAAAAGCCCATTTTCCAATCCTTTTCTGTTCTGAAGAGAAGTCACACTTGAAAAGATTCAAGAAAAACCTCCTCTCCATTGTTGTAATGTTCCAGTCTGCTATTCTCAGATTCAGATCTGTCCTCTCTCTGTCTACACAGCTGTTGATCTCTGTTACTGTTGGAGCTGATGCATCTGCTCCCACACTGGGATAGCGCACTGAATGAAGCCCTTCACCAATAGGAGAGGGAAACCCTCCAGTGACACAGTTACATTGCATGGAGACTGACATTAATCACAGTCACTGAGCAAACAGTCCCACCTTTTAATCCAGCACATTCAGTTCACAATATAACTGGACTGGACTGGACTACATGTCGACATTGCTGGCTATTGGTCAAATCTCCCATCACCAATTGCTCTAGTGAAGTCAGTTGTGAGGGAGAAAGGTGAATGTTATCTTTTCATAGGCTAGATGATTCTGCTCGGTTGTCCATTTACTCTGCTGTTACCATCTCTCCCCAAATCCCTCCACCCACCAAAATAAACACAATCAGGATGTTGTTTCCGTGCGGATCTCTCCTCCACGGGAACAACCGCCAGCCAACACACTGTCACTGGGCACAGTTGCCTTGAACATAGACAGGAAGTGTGGACTTCTCTAAATGTTCCTCTCACTGCTCTAATAAGGGAACTAGGGAACATGCTTCAGTAATTTATTTATACAAATTGACAAACTTCTAAATGCAGTTATATTTGTGTAAGACCGTACCTTTTTACGCATTTTGGCCTCAGTTGAAACCAAAAGTGATAATTACAATGAAGTTATGCATTAAGACTTATGAATTAATGAGTCAGGTTTGAATGATCATGACATTCGCTGGGAGATAGGACGGAATGGGATAGTGGCTGTGGAGACTGCATGTTGGGGGGGCGGGGTGCGGGGGTACAATGATATTCCCTTGTCATCATCACGCTTTCTGCCAGACAGAATTAAATCTAATGCACAACAAAGAAACAGCAACTTTTGAGAAATGCAATGCTGAATGACAATATGAACTGTACATGATCATTTTAAATGTGATAAAGTGAACTATATTTAATATACACACCACTTAATCATTGGGAATACAGTTCGATTAGGATCACTGGACCAGAAACATGAACTTTGATTTCTCTTCACAGATACTGCCAGACCAGCTGTACTTGCCCTCTAAGTTCTGCTTTTTTTTTGTTTGAGCTTGATCATATTGTTCATATCCGGCAGGATACTTAAAATTAAAAGCAGACACTAATGAGAGACAATGGGCTGAGTTTCCCCCACTTTTGCTGTAAATAGTTCTGTGTTATGTAACCAAAGCCTTTGGGAGGGGGTAGACAAGCGAGTTCAGTGAAGGTCACAGAGTGCTCCACCATCAATAATTTGTTCCTATTATCTCATGAAATTTCTGCTGCCTCTAAAATGTCTTTTCAAACAAAGTGGAGTTCCTGAGATTTACAAGATAATCAGAAAAATATCCTTTTTTCCTCTGAATCTTAAAGAAGCAACAGATTTCGGCCGTAACACAGGTGTCACAGACACACCAACTATAACAGGAACAGGAAAGGACTACATTGCCCACATATAACCAAATTCAGCATGTAGCCCTGCCATGAAACATGAAATATAGTGATACAGAAACATGAAAAACAAATTTAAAAAATGGTGAAGAAGCGCCACAGATGAGGAAGTATCTGCAGAGATAAACAAAGTTAATATATCGAATATGATGTAACCCTATTTGAAAAAGTCATATTGGAATCAAAGGTTAATTCTGCGTATCTCTGCTCAGAGAGTACCAGACCTGCTGAGCTACCCACTATCGTTTTTTCTTTTCTTTCTGAACTGTGACAAATTGACTGATCTAAGCAAAGCTGCTATCTCAGTTGAATCTCGAGTAATTTGTAACCAAAAGAGAAAATGCTGGAAAATCTCAGCAGGTCTGGCAGCATCTGTAACGAGAGAAAAGAGCTGACGTTTCGAGTCTAACTGCCTCTGTTCAGAGAAATCAGAATTAAAGTTTCTAGGTTAGTGGCCTTTCCTCAGAAAGGATAGTAGCCCTGAAAATGTTGATTTATATACATAAGAGGCTGAATAGCGTTTAATGGAGACTGTTAGTAGCTAACAATAGGGGGTGAGTACGAGGCTTGGTGTATGGGTAGGGAGAATTGAGGAATTCAGTCCCTAAATTTATTGAATATTATTTTGAGTCTGAAGGGCTGCAGGGTGCACCCGCGGAAAATGAGGTGTTGTTCTTCCAGCTTGCGTTGAAATGCCCTGGAACACCGCAGCAAGTCTGACTCAGAGATATTGGCCAGGGAACAGGATAGGGTATTAAACTGGCAGGCAACTGGAAACACAGGGTCTTTTGCACAGGTACAGTTTGGATATACTGTGAAGTGTTCACCCAGTCAAACTTTAGTTTCCCCAATGTAGAACGCTGGCACAGTGGTTAGCACTGCTGCCTCACAGCGCCAGAGACCTGGGTTCAATTCTCACCTCAGCCGACTGACTGTGTGGAGTTTGCACATTCTCCCCGTGTTTGCATGGGTTTCCTCCGGGTTCTCTAGTTTCCTCCCACAGTCCAAAGATGTGCAGGTCAGGTGAATTGGCCATGCTAAATTGCCCGTAGTGTTAGGTAAGGGGTAAATGTAGGGGTACGGGTGGGTTGCACTTCGGTGGGTCGGTGTGGACTTGTTGGGCCGAAGGGCCTGTTTCCACACTGTAAGTCATCTAGAGCAGACCACAATGTGAGCAGCGAATGTGGGAAATGTTGATAGGATGCTGCTTCAGCTGGGAGGTATGTTTGGCCCTTGGTTAGTGAGGAGGGAGGAGGTAAATGGGAAAGTGTAACACCTCCGGCAGGGGAAAGTGACGTGGACCTGTGTTGGTGGGGGGGGGGGGGAGTGACATTCATGACTCCTCTGAATGTCCACCTTCTTCCTCAACCGAGAATTCCCTAGCACTGTTCTCGACAGGGCCCTCAACCAGTTCTTACCCAACTCCTGTACTTCTACTCTCACCCTCTTTCCTCCCTCATGCAACAGTGTTAGAGTTCCCCTTGTCCTTACCTACCATCCCACCAGCATTCGCATGCAGAAGATCATCAGTATGCATTCCCCCATCTCCAGCGAGATGCCACCACCAGGCACATATTTGTCTCCTCTCCCTTTTCTGCCTTCTGGAGTTCCGGTTGGAATGCCATGTTTCTAGGAATATTGGGCTTGTCTCTGTTTGGCCTGTCCTAGGATGGACATGCAGATTAGTCAGAGTGGCGTACTTCCTTATCAGTGCGCAAGAACTTAGTGTTGGGGTCATGTATTTTGTGGCTAGTTGATGTTCATATATCCTGGTGACTAGTTTTCTGCTTGTTTTTCCGTTGCAGTGTTTGTTACAATTCTTGCAAGGCTTATTGTTCCTGGAGCAGAACAGACAAAGATATGAATTTATTGCGGTGCTCAAAAGTATGAATAAACCCTCAGAGTGAAAACTATTACTCTATTAGTTGGCATTAGAGCATCAAAGAATGATAATTTCATGGTTGTAAGCAGAAGAGCGAGGAGTAAAATAAGGAAAAGTGTCTTTACTTAGGGAGTTGTTACGAATTGGAATTGACTGACTGGGAAAGTTGTGAATGAAGATTCAAAACAGAACTGGATATACATTTGGAAATTATTAATTTAACGGGCAACAGAGAGAGGGCTGGCGTATTGGAGGTGCTTGGAGACATTTTTGGAACTGATTCATGCATAATGCCAATGACTTCCTCCTGTACCTTAAAGTTTTGTACTCTATTATGTGTCAGCTGTGAATAAAAGTCAGTATCCAATTATTTCACATTGTAAATGCTCACAAATATCTGATTATTTGTTGCAGCATAAACATTTAAAATGCAAGTATTGCAAGGTCAGCTTCATTATGAAGTCTAATAATTACTCAGAACATTAATATTTTACAAGTGTTGTTCTAATTGCTAAAACAAATATATCATTGCTTTGGCACAAACTCCTTTGGAAGCTTTGACATTTCTCTGACACGATATTATCTTCGTTGTCTTTTTCACTCTCTACATTTCATATTAAATATCGTTCATTCTAAAAATTGGAAGTTTTCAAATTATTGTTCAGTGAAATTTGATAACACAAATAATTTATATAGTTTAATATTTACAGTTCATGTTGAATTATTCCCATTTTAAAATTGCTGGCAAATAGCAGAAGATCGTACATTTCAGTGAGAAATTTAACTGATTGATTATATATAAATGTATAAAAACGCTAATTCTATTTGTATGTTCAATCTTCTGCTCAATCTGAATATGCAATCATTCAGAAGCCAACCACTTTAAAAATATTGGTGTGGCAAAACATTGCTTTGAATCTTGACATTGAATATCTAATTCTAATCACTACAAGAGTTATGTTCTTTCTTCGATAAAATAAAATGTACGTGCTTTACTTCTATGTTAGGAAATTTTGACAGGAGTTTATATTTTAGTTCCATAAATATAGAATTAACAGAATTGATTTAAGATATTATAGTTCAGTTGAATGATTATCGTTCTCATCTTATTGTTGTCCAATTCATGAAATATAGCACTCATCCGATTACTGTTCGGGTCAGTAAACTCAACACCTTGCAATATGCTACGCTGAAAATTGCTTCCAATTTATCTGAAATCATTTACAGTGCTATTGGACCTCACAGCTGCCTGTGATGCAGAGAGACTCGGTGGCCTGTTCCAAAATCTGTGCATGGAGCTTCTAACATGGTTCAGGGCATCAGTGAAACATTACTTCAAAACAAATAAGTTGGAATCCTTCTTGGGCAGAGGGATAACCCGCCAACAGACTATCACTGGTCTCAGTGTAGGTACAAATATTGTCCAGGTTAAATACTAATGGCTGACCAGCAACCAGGTTTTGAAATTCATCTTAGTCAGAGCCTGGCCCAGAGAGCAGACGTGTTGACATGGAGAGCCAGAATCTCACCATACAAGTTACCTACAGTGATGAAATCTGACCTGTCTCCCAGACTCCATATATCTGCACCCTGGACCAGACACGGGTGAAGACGTTAACAGGTTGACAATCTATTGCAGTGCCTTGTGTCTCACAACAAAACGTCGAAAGCCATATCCAATAAATGTCACCTTCACATTCTCCAGTATCAAAATAAAATTGTACATCTCTATGAATGGTCAGAGATTACTGCATGGATCACACAGTAGAATGTATGTGAAGTAACCAGCAGCAAATGGCAATACACAAATCACATTAATAACTGAACTTGGTGGATTCTGTTTGGTCAAAGTAAACAAACATATTATACTGGCCTTCAGGTGACTGTAACAGTGCACACCATAACTGGAGGTTTTGGCCTTACACCCCTCCAAAGCTTCCTGATCTCACACACATCACTCCCGCACACATTCAACAATTTAAGAGGAATCCACAAGCTGGGTGAAACTGGAAATATAGAACAGTGCAGCACTGTGCAGGCCCTTTGGCCCTGGACGTTCTGTTGACTTTTTATCCTACTCTAAGATCAGACTAACCTACATATCTTTCATTGTACTATCATTCATGTGCCTATCCAATTAAATATACCTAATATAGTTGATTTTACTACAACTGCTGGCTGTTCATTGCACACACCCACCACTCTCTGTGTAAAGAACTTACCTCTAACATCTCCCCTAAACCCTCCTCCAATTTCTTTAAAATCATACCCCCTCGAGATAGCCATTTCCACTATCTATGCCTCTCATCGCTGTCAAGTCACGTTCCATTCTTCTTCGATACAATGAGGAAAACACCCGAGCTCCCTCAAAATTTCTTTGCAGGACATGCCCTCCAGTCCAGGCAACATCTTGATAAATGTCCTCAGCAACCTCACCAAAGCTTCCACATCTTTCCTAAAACGAGGCAACCAGAACGGATCACAATATTCTAAGTGTGGTCTCACCAGGGCTCGATACAGTAGCAGCATAACCTCGCAGCTTTTAATCTCAATCCATCGGCTAATGAACACATCAAACACCTTCTTAACAACCTTATAAACCTGGGTAGAAACATTGTGGGAGCTATTCCATGGCCCATATGATCTCCGTTCCTCCACAATGTAAGCATCCCGCTCTAACCCTGTATTCTGCGTTCAACTTCGACCTTCCAAAATGAATCGCATCCCACTTTTCCATGTTGAACCCCATATGCCACTAAGCAGCAGAGTCCTGCATCTTGTCATTATCCTGTTGCAAACTACTACAGCCCTTCACACTATCCATAATTCCACCCACCGGTGTTACATCATCAAACTTACGAACCTACCCTTCCACTTCATCATCCAAGTTATTTATCAAAATCACAAACAGCAGAGGTCCCAGAACCGATCCTTACGGAACACCACTGCTCACCTAGTTCCACACTGAATACTTCCCATTTACCATCACCCTCTGTCTTCTATGGGCTATCCTATTCTCTATTCAGACAGACAGAACTCCCTGTATGCCATGCCTCCTTACTTTCTGAATGAAACTACCACGGGGAAGCTTATCAAAGGCCTTGTTAAAATCCATGCACTCCGCATTCACTGCTCTACCTTCTTCAGTGTGTTTACTCCCATCCTCAAAGAATCCAATAAGAGTTTTGAGGTATGACCTGCCCCTCACAAAGCCATGCTTAATATTTCTAATCAAACTATGATTTTTCAGAATCCTCTCCAATACTTTGGCCAATACAGATGTAAGACTGACTGGTCTGTCGTTCTCAGGACAATCCCTGTTCCCTTGCCTGAACAAGGGAGTAACATTTGTCACCCTCCAATCAACCGATGCTACTCAAATAGAGAGTGAAGACGCAAAGACCGTCGCCAAAAGCACAAAAATCTCTTTCCTCTCTTCTTGTAGT
Source organism: Chiloscyllium punctatum (assembly GCF_047496795.1). NCBI lineage: Eukaryota > Metazoa > Chordata > Chondrichthyes > Orectolobiformes > Hemiscylliidae > Chiloscyllium > Chiloscyllium punctatum. Next base: position 14,473,298 of record NC_092772.1, read on the forward strand.
AACCTAGGGTGTTTCCCATCTGGCTGAGGGATTTATATATCCTTATATTTGTACTTCAATCAGTCTGTATTTGACCTCAACATTTTTACTCCCTGTCCAACCAACGGATTGACTGTTTTCCATTTCAGGGCTCTGTACAGTGCTGCCTTCGTGAACAAGTATGGTTCCCAATATCCTGTGTATTATGGAATGGAAAACATGGGAAGGCACGGATGCCTTTCTCATGAAGGGCAGATGCCAAAACTTTGACACTGCTGTTCCTCAGATGGTGACTGAATAGTTGTGCTTTGCCAGCATCACACTTTTTGACTCTGATCACCAGCATCTGCAGTCCTCACGTTGCCCATTACTGAGGGCTGTCCCCTCTGCACACTGAGCAGGCGATAAATCAGCAGAAACTAGTTGTAGTTAGAGCTGACTGTTCAGTTCTGGAAAGCTGCATTTGATGAACACTTTTACTAAAAACGAAATTGCAATTCAACAAATATTCATTCAGTCCCAGAGTTACAGTTTTGGTTTATGAATTGGACAGCTTTATAACGAGCAGTGAATGACTGAAGAACTCCGAGGTACAGAGTATTCCAGGTGATGTATTCCAGGTTGGATGTGCTTTACCTTAATGCTGGGAATATTGTCAGACAGAAAGATATGACAAGGACACGAGATGATATGTGGAAGTGTGTCATTTTTACCATTACATAGATGTGTTTGAGGGAGGTCATAGCTGACAACTCAGTATTCTGTGGTACCAGAACTATAGTCAGGACAGGCGATAGGGTAAAAGAGGAGGTAGTTTTGTCTTATAAATTATGGAGTCAGTTACTGGCTGAAGAAGGGACGATATCTTGAAAGGATCTTCTAATGAGGTTTGGTGGTTAAAGCTCAGTCTCAAAACCATGACAGAAACAGTGCTTGGGATATATTGTAGAATCCCAGATAAAGGAAAGTACGGGAGCAGGTATATAACCAAGTTATTGATATGTGTAAAATCAATAATAAGAACATTATATTCAGGCATTTCAATTCCAAAAGTTCATCATGGCAATGATATCTTCTTAAGGGGGGCAGGTGCTTTGAAATTTATTCCCGAGAGTATCTTATATCAACATAGAGCAGATACAACAATGGGCAGTGCAGCGCTGGGCCTCACTGTCGGGAACGAAGCCAGTCAGCTGTTCCAGGCAGAAGTGGGAGAGCATTATAGGACCAGTGACCGTGATATCACACATTTTGACTTTGCTAAGGAAAAGGCCCCAAAAATGTTTGAATAATAAAAGCTTTTTGGATAGGGTAGACAGATTTTATGAATACAAATGACAGAATCTTGTCAAAGTGCAGTTGCTTCTGGGTGAAACTGTAGCAGAAGAAGGTGGGACGGGGGTTGGGGGATCATTTGATTAAAATCAAATTGATGACAGTGTCGGCCCAGCATGTTACACCGAAGATAAGATTTAGGAAAACAAGCCCAGAGAACCTCAGATGTCGACACAAATCCCGAACAGGATGAAAAAGGAAAGAGAAACTTAAAGCAGGTACCAAGTGAGCAGGCCAATGAAGGTCCTAAAAAAATATAGAAAGTGCAGGCCTAAACTTAAAAAGTCAGCGGAAGAGCAGAAGGAGCGGTGATAAAACATTAGCGGGTAAGATTAGCAAGAATCCAAAGTCATATTTTTGGTGTATATAAAGGGGAAGACGATAATGCGGGAAAGAACTGGAGTGTTAGGGACTAAGGGGATAGCCTGTCTACGCAGCCAGAGAATATGTTAAATACATGCTACGAATCGGTCTTTAGTTTAGAGCTGTTTCTGGATTCAGGGAGAGTGACTGTTTGACCCTTGAGCAAATTGACACAGGAGCTGAGGAAGAATTGGAAGTTTATGCAAGATAGAGTGGGCAAATCACCAGATTAAAGACCACCAAGTCTCACATCAGTGAGAGGGAAACAATTGTAGAAAATTCGGAGGGCTGTTGAGGCTGGATCATTAAATATCATCAAGGCTGAGGCAGACAGATTTTTATACAAGTGTTATGGGAAATTGCAGAAAAGTGGAATGGGGGATTAACAAAATAAAAAATAACCTAATCGAAGGAAAAGCAGACTCAGTTAGAGGATAGACATATTGTTATCCCTATGTCTAATAGTGTTCTTTTCCAATAGCCCTTTATTCACAAGAACATTACCTCTCTAGAGGGATTCAAGGAATTCATAAACGCAATACTAATAGACAGAATGCACGAGAGGGCTGCGACAACACAGATTGCCTGTCAGGGTGAGGATTTGCATGGACAAGTCACCACTACCAGAAGGAAGACCTCAGCAAGACACCCTTCAAGGCCAAGCAGAGATCTGCACTGGGGAGCAGGTAGTCAGTGGCCAGGTGTCAAGGAGTGCTGAAGACCTAAACACTGTATCATTGTCGTGTCTCCTTCCTTCGCTGGCCAAAACTATATGTGGAGAGGTAGAGAGACATGCCGTTGTAGCAGAATAAGCAGTAAGGCTTTGACACGAGAGGCTTCGGACAGCTCCAGCTCAGCAAAATGTACAGGGAAACCTAAATAAAGTCCTTTTAACTTTATTGTTATAGCTGTTGAGATGGCAGTTAGGGCAGTTGCACGCTCCTCTTGTTTCATGTGGGAGCTCACGGAGATTTTCACTGTCCCTGCTGACTATACGTGTGGACTGTGCAGCCAGCTACATCTCCGGGAAGACCGTGTTAGGGAGCTGGAGATGGGCAGCACGGTGGCACAGTGGTTAGCACTGCTGCCTCATAGCACAAAGGATCCAGGGGTCAAATCCTGACTCGGGCAACTGTCTGTGTGGAGTTTGTGCATTCTTCCCGTGTCTGCATGGGATTCCTCTGGATGATGCGGTTTCTTCCCACAGTTCAAAGATGTGCAGGTTAGGTGAATTGGTCGTAATGATTTGCCTGTAGTGTAAGGGTGTGGGTCTTGGTGGGCTGCTCTTTGGAGGGTCGGTGCGGACTTGTTCGGCTGAAGGTTATTTAGGATGCACTCAGGGTCATCTGAGATACTCAGAACTTCATAGGTAAGTGCTTTAGTGTGGTGGCCACACCCAAGACACACCCCTAGTTATGTTTCTTTAATGACTGTAATATTCCAGTCGAACGTTTATCGCCCTCAGTTCATTAGCTTTACCTGTCAGTCCTGTTGTATTTAAATAAACACAATTTAATCCAAGAGGTGTTCCTTGCTTCCTGCCATATTCCAGGTAGAGAGTAGCTGTGCGACCACCAGGAATGGCAAAGGGAGTAGGCAGAGTGCAGAAATAGCCTGTGGCCATTCATCTCCATAACATGTGGACCGTTTTGGATTGTTGGGGGCGATGTCTGTTCAGGGGAAAGCAGCAGTAGCCAGGTTGGTGGTACTACCACTGGCTCTGGGGCACAGCGAGAAACGGTAAAGATAAACAGGTCGTTAAAAATAGGAGGGTCGATTGTTAGAGGGACAGATTGGAGATTCTGTGGCCACAAACGGGAATCCAGGATGGTGGGTTACCTCCCGCTGCTAGGGTCCAGGATGTCTCCAAGTGGCTGCTGAATATTCTCAAGGGGTTGGGTGAGCATCCAGAAATCATTATGCACGTTGGCACAAATGATACCCGTTGGAATAGGGCCGAAGCTCTGGAGCGAGATTACCTTGACAGTGGTAATCTCCTTAGAGGGTGATTACCGTCCGAGACATGCACTGGAAAGGACACCAATACCTTGGCGGCCAGTTATGCTTGTGTTACGAGGGTGGGTTTAAACTAGATTGGCAGGGGGTGGTATCCTCAAGAGCAGCGAGGCAAGTGCGATGCTGGAAGGAGATAGAGTAATCAGAAATAGTAAATTTAGGCTGGAAAATGACAGAGAGAAATGCCTTTTGGATTAAATGGCATCTATCTCAATGCAAGAAGACCTACAGGTAAGGCCAATGAACTCAGGACGTGGATAAGTAGGTGGGACTGGTATATTATAGCCATTACACAAACATGGCTAAGTGATGGATAGGACTGACAGCTTAATGTGCCAGGGTACAGGTACTTTAGGTGAGACAGAGATATTGGAAGGAGGGGAGTGGAGTTGCAGTTCTGATTAAGGGGAGTACCAGAGCAGTAATCAGATATAAAATAACTGATGAATCACCCAGTGAGGCTTTGTGGGTGGAGTTAAGAAATCGTAAGGTGTTCGTGAGGTGATTAGGGATGTGCTATAGGCCCGCAAATAGTCAACAGGAATGAGAGTAATACATATGCAGGGAGAGAGGGGAAACCTGCAAGATCAATAGGGTTATCATAATAGGGGCGTTAAGAGATTGGATGAGATAGAATCTGATAAAAGCTTCAGGAAAGTTTCGTCAAGTCGTGTACAGAGATTGCTACACGGGAAGGGGAAAAACATGAAAATTTCTTAGGAAATAGGGCAGGACAGGTGACTGAGTTAACAGTGGGGGAGCACTTTGTGACCAGTTACCGAAGTTCTATTAATTTTCAGATAGTTATGGAGAAGGACAAAACTGGTCCACAGGTTCATGTTCGATTTGGGGCGTGGCTCAGGTCCAGGCCGCTGGGATCAAGGGAATTCCTGGAGGTATATTAGAGATACAGGAGTTCTGAAAAAGGAAAGCAGTAGGGTGAAAAGGGGACAAGAAAGAGCATTGGCTGTGAAGATTAGGATGAATCCAACAAGGTACTTTAAATATATTAAAAGAAATATCAAAAATTGGATAGAAAATACGACCCCTCGAAGACCGCTGTGGACAAGTATGTGTGGAACTATAAGTGATGGGTGAAGTCCTCAACTAATATTTCTACTCTATGTTTACCGTGGAGAAAGACATGTTGACTTGAGAACTTGAGGAAGTTAGTGGGGATATCTTAGAGCCAATCTATATCATAGTTGAGGAGATATTGGATGTACTAGAATGCTTGAAAGTGGATAAATCTCACGGCCCTTACCCGATATATCAAAGAACACCTCAAGTGGCTTCAGAAGAATTTGCGGGGACCCTGGCTTATAATGTTTTTCATCAGTAACCACAGGTAATGTCTCGGAAGACTGGACGATAGCAAATGTTGTGCCCTTATTCAAGAAGAACTGAACAAAAAAAGCCTTGGAACTATAGACCAGTAGGTTTAACAACCGTGGTCGGTAATTTACTTGAGTAGGTTCTGAGGGATAAGATGTACATGGATTTAGAAAGACAGGCTTTGATTAGGAACAGTAAGTGTGGCTTTGTGCAAGGAAGATTGTGCCTGACACTTCTCTTAAAGTAAGTGGATGATGTGACCAGGAAGATTGATTTGTGTGGGGCAGTAGATTTCAAAACATGTGGTGTTGGATAAGCACAGCAGGTCAGGCATATTCGAGGGGCTGGAGAATCTATGTTTAGGACATAAACCCTTAATCAGGAAGATCCTAAGCATCGATTCTCCTGTTCTACTGATGCTGCCTGACCTGCCGTGATTTCCAGTGCCACACTTTTCGACACTGATCTCCAGCATCTGCTGTGCTCAATTTCTCCATTGGCAGTAGATTTAGTCGATATGGATTTCAGTTACAGCAGAACAGAATGAGGCTTTTCAGCCCCTGAAGCCTGATATACAATTACAGGAGGAGGTCAATAAGCCCCTCGGGCCTATAAAACTGTAACCAGATCATGCAGCACCAGTATCCAGTTGCACTGCGACAGGATCAATCTATTCAGCTACTTGAATCAGTAACACAGGAAATGGAAGAGGCCACAAAGTGACTGCACTATGGGGTATACTGGAATAAAACCAGGCCACATAGCCGCTCAGACCTGCCCTTCCATTCAGTAAGTCAGGGCTGATTTGCACTCGGCCGCAATTTCTCTTTAATGCACAATCTTTTGTAGCCGTTGACTCTCTCACGGGTCAAAACCCATTGACACCCACTCGCACCCCACAAACATTTCAGTGATGTAGCCTCCCCTAACTGTCTGGTCCCGACCATCACTATTCCCTGAGAGAAGGAAACACTCCCCACACATATACCTTGGCCTTTTGACATGAATAGAAGATATGAACACAGTGTAAAGTTACTGGACCTGATATCACGGCAGTATTTGATTAAGATGTCCAGGAGACAACAAAATTGAACTTGATGAGAATCAGTTGTAAACTCCCCGCTGGTTGAATCATTCAGAGCACAATGGGGCTGGTGGACGTCAATCCTCTCAGTCCCTGGATATCTCTGTGGGCAATCCTCAGGGTAGCTTCTTCGGCACAAACATCTTCAGCTGATTCATCAATGTCTTTCCCTGTTCCATGCAATCAGAGGTGGGGATATTCTTTGAAGATTATACAATGTTCAGAACAATGGGTCACCTCCTAAGGTACTGAAGAATCAAATCTGGGCAAAAGTCAAGCTTGTGCTGATAATGTATAGTTAACATTAATCAAAAGCACTGCTGGACACTAAACATTTCCACGGTTAAAGAAAGAGGAACCCCTTTAGCAACTCTAGCTAGTTTCACCGTAATATAAGAAAGCCATTCAGCCCATCAGATCTATTGGATAACAAGAGGCGCAATGCGTTCACTCACTCCTGCCTATTATACAAGAAAACAATTTAAAATAAAAGCAGGTGTTGGAATCCAAAATACACACGCAGGAAGCTGGAAGAACAGAATAAGCAAGGCAGCATCAAGACTTTGAGAAGTGAACACCTTGGATATAACCCTTTGTCAGGTCTGTGGATGGGAATAAGGGGGTATATAGATAAAGTGCGGGTGAATGAGGAGGACGCAGAGTGGCGAGCTGTGGATAAGTGGACACAGATAAAGGTATCAGCGAGTTGTTGATGGAAGGGCTGAATCCAGTTGGCGGCTGGACAAGGGTTGCTCAGAGGAATGGAATGGAGGGGAGGGTTTGGGAAGGGAGTCGGGGGATTGGAAGGGAGGTTATTTGAAATTGAAGAATTCAATGTGGAGTCCCTGGGGTGCAGGCTGCACAGGTAACAGATGAGATCTTGTTCCTCCAAGTTATGGTTTGGTTCATTGAGGCAATTGAGGAGGCCAACGATGGCTATGTCGGAAAGGCATTAGGAAAGAGAATTGAAATAGGAAGTGACTGGGAGGTCTTCCATTCTACCTAACGACCCTACCTTTCAGCTCCCAACCTGATTCATCCCTCCAATCGCCCAACCAGGTTGCACAAACTACTTGTGTCTACATATCCCTAACTGACCATCCTCCTGATCTCCCAACCCCAACCACTCCCTCCCCTCTTTATCTGCAGCTCCCCCTACCCCCACCCCAGTTCTGAAGAACGGTTATACCTGAAGTGTTGACTTTCCCAGTTCATGATGCTGCCTGGCTTGCTGTGTTCTTCCAGCTTCTGTCTGTCTCCTATAACTCAGGAAGACAGAGTCTGGTCAGCACAACGTGCTGGTAGGCAGGAACCACGTGTTGGCCACCGAAGTCCTTGAACCTCTGCCCTCGGCCCAGGAGGAAGACATCTAGTTCTTCCAGACACTGACACATGAACAGAAGAGGCCATTCAGCCCCTCCAAACTGTTAGACTGAAATAGGAGGATGTCATTGTTGCTGCAACACGACAAACCAATGAGGCATGGACTGCAAAGACAGACTGCTCCATGTTGTTCCACCTGGCTCCATTGTTAATGGTACACACGTGCTATGTTAACGTGGTTTGCTGATCATGAGGAGGGAAAGTGAATGGTTTGTGCCAAGTTCCAAGGAGGCATCTTCCATCTCCGAGATGTTATGAACTAGGTTAGACTACTCCAAACACTTTTAAGCAGGCAGCCCAGAGCATACCTTTGCAATTTGTTTTGGTAAGTGTACAATGAAAATTACCGGGGGTAATTTAGCTAGGTTGACTACTAGATTTTGAAACAGACAAAAACTGTATTCATAAAATTACACAATGGAACACAAAGAACAGAATTAAAAATGGCGACAGAATTCAACCTATTCAGGTAGACTTCATTATGCTATTCCGAATACACACAACTGTCCCAATAAGCAAACTCCCAATAATAAAAAAACAAGTATAAATGGAAGACTAACTGCCAGGTTGAAGTCGAGGGTCAGAAAAGAGAGAGAGTTTCCACACAGCTCCCAGCTGAACTTCCCAGTTCAAGACTCAACTGAAAACTGCTCAGCTCAGCGAGTTCAGCTACAGGATCTCACCACTCTCCGTTCATTATACTGGTCACTTATAAAGCATGGCCACTTTGGCCTGAAGACTCATCTGTTTCCATATAAATAAAAGACCTCTGAAAGTACTTTTCATCTCTGTACCAAACCAGACTGATCGGAGCTTGAAGAAAGTGAGGAAGGGATTATGCCCGAAACGTCGATTCTCCTGCTCCTTGGATGCTGCCTGACCTGCTGCGCTTTTCCAGCAACACATTTTTCAGCTCTGATCGGAGCTTGGCCCCATTTTATTGTTCCTCTTAAAAAAAACAAGGACGGAGTCTCCTTGAGCCAAGGAACAGCTTTTCGACAAAAAGGGACTTGCTTTGTGCCACATCTCTCCTCAATTAAAAAAAATCATCAATGCTAAAAGGTGGCTGCATTTTTAACCCTTCAAACCCAGTTAGTAGTCTTAAAACTGACAGATATACTGTACTAAGTGTAAACATTCAAACATGCACAAACCCATACAAAACCAGGCTGCTGTATACCCACCACCGAACACCTTCGTATCTCATTCTAGTCTCAGTAACTCATCAGCTTTCACGTTTTCGCGATCTGCCACATGCACAATTGTCATTGAATGGCTGCAACAAGCTCCATCTAAACAGTCGGGCATTTTTGTTTTTAATTTTTTCCACAAATGTCAATGTGTTGTGATCAGTTTATACGATTGTCTCAGATGCATTGCTGGTAATATATACACTGTTATGGTGTAATGCCAACACCAGGTTTAAAGTCTCTTTCTCCACCGTTGAACATTTCTGTTGATGTACGTTCGACTTCCCAGAAAAACATCCGATCGGTCTTTCTATTCCCTCATCATCCTCCTGCAGGAACACTGGACCAATACCGACATCACTGGCATCGATAGCCACCTTGAAAGTCTTCGTGTAATCTTGTGTAGCTAATATTGGGGCAGTGTCTAACACAGGTTTTAGGCTGGAAAATGCCTTTTGACAATCCTCTGTCCACTGAGAGTTCTTGCCCTTGACAATTCGGTGAGTGGAGCAGCCACACTGCTTAAAGTTTGGCACAAACTTTCAGTAAAATCCAGTCAAGCCCCGGAACCGTAGTACTAGATATTTCTTTTTGTCGACGGTGTGGAACATTCCCCAACTAATTTCGTTTTTGTATCTCATGGGGCCATTGGTCCATGTCCAATAACATGACCCAGGAACGTGGCTTGGCTTTCTCAAATTCACTTTTCGCTAGGTTTACCAGCAAGCCTGCCTTCTGAAGTCAATCAAACAATTCCGATAAATGCTGTAAATGTTCCTTTCATGAGTGACTAAAAACTACCATGTGACCAATGTACACCACATAGTTGGGTAATCCGACAATGACCTCATTATCAGTCTCTGAAAGGTGGCTGGATCGTTTTACATATCAAATGCCACAACTTTGAACTGAATCCATTTAGTGTTATGAAAGCCGAAATTGCCTTTGCTCTCTCTGACAGAGGTCCTTGCCAGTCGCCTCTGAGCAAGTCCAACTTGGAAATGTAAATAACTTCTCCCACTTTTTCAACACAGTTCTCAAACATGGAATAGGATATGCATCAGTCTTTGTAACGAAATTGAGTTTGTGATAGTCCTCACATGTCCACTGGGTAACATCTGGCTTTGGCGCCATGACTATACATGAGATCCAAGCACAGTAACTCATTTCAATTATGCCATCTTGGAGCGTGTGCTCTATTTCCTTCTGAACCTGTGCCAACTTTAGAGGATAATGCCTTTAAGGATGTTATTTAATCAGAACAGCATCTCCTGTGTCGACATTATGCACAATTATGTTCGTACTTCCCAGTTTATTTCCACATGTCTCTCCAAGATATCGTAATAACTCTTTCAGGTCACTATGCTTTTCTTGTGGAAGGTAACTCAGTAATTTATCGCAATTTTTGACAACTATCTCATTGTTCAATTTGATATTAGGAATGTCCAATTCAGAATCCTCTGAACTTGGGTCTTCCTTCTGTGCTGTTATCATTAACACCTTCTCCTCTTGCTTTCCTTCCCTATCAAAATACCTGTTGAGCATATTCACATGACACACTCTGTGAGATTTCTTCCTGTCTGGAGTCCGTACCAAGTAGTTCACCTCATTCAATTTCTTCCCAATTTGATAAGGGACACTAAAACTTGCTTCTAAAGGCTCAGCTGTTACTGGAAGTAACCTTATTTCCAATTGCAAAATTGCGAATTTGTGATTTCTTATCGATTTACTGTTTCATTGTATGCTGCGATACTTTTAAATGCTGTCTACCCAACTCTCCAGCTCTATTTAATCATTCCCTAAAATTTGACACATTGTCCAAATGGGTGGTCTCTGAATTCTGCCTTATTAATTTCTCCTTAACCAATGTTAACGGTCCTTTTACTTCATCCCCAAAAATTAATTCAAATAGTCTGAATTTGGTCGATTCATTCTGTGCGTCTCTGATCACAAATAGTTCAAAAGGAATTTCCTTATCACAATCATCTGGATTATCCTGACCATAAACCCTCAACATGGTCTTCACTGCTTGATGCCATCTCGCTCATGCTCACTGTGATTCCAAATACGACGTAGTAGATTTGAATTGCTTTAATGCCAAGTTATCCGTCACCTGCTTGAATAGTTCGGATGTGAGGTTTGATCTGTCTGGATCTCTATTGGTAGTCCGTACCTACGTAAAAAAAAAGTGTTTTTTTCTGCAACTCTTTTAGCTGTGATGCTGCAATAATGGGTCTGCTCTGGAAATCAAGTTGACACATCCATTATTGTTAAGAAGTACTTATTCCCACTTAGTCTTTGCGATAGGGGACCTACACAATCTATCAAGACTCTTGTGAAAGGTTACTCAAATGCTGGAATAGGTATTAAATTTGCAGGTTTTATTACTACGTGTGTGACATGTTTGAGACATTTGGCAATATTCACTACATCTTTGTGAAGTCCAGGCCAGTGATAATATCTTTGTATTTCAGCCTGTAATGTCCTCACCCCGAAATGATCTCATGTGCCACTCGCAGCACCTCCTTTCTATACCCAACAGACAAAACAATTTGGTGAATTTCTGTGCACGTCTGAAACGCTTCAATGTGTGCTGATCTCCATATCTGCATTAAAACATCATTTGTTAAGTAATAACACACAGGAATGCATTCATTCTCTTTCTTGCTAAATATCTTTTGATGTAACTTCTGTAACTCCATATCTTTCTGCTGTAATTCAATCAGCTTAGTAGAGCTAAAAATACGTTCATGTTTTCCTACTCGCTCCGTCTGTTTTCCATTTATCTGATCAAAAAGAAACTTTCGGACAAATCTAGGTCAGCTTCGTTATCTGTGCCTTTATCCTGTTTAAACCTGTGCTTCTGTGATCTTCTGGTGATGCAATCAGGGGAAATTCCTGGATTAACATTCTCCAGGTCTTCAGTTGCCCGCATCTCCACTGGCTTTTCAACTACAGTAGGCAGCACGCCTACGAGTGAAGCAGCTATATTATTTGCAAGGACAAATTTTATTCCAAGAGCTGAGAGTTAGGGGTCTAGTACACCTACCGTACATGCTACAATCTTCTCTGGACACTCTCGCCTCACTTTAAATAACTGAGCACTTTTTTCCTCACTATGAATTCCTGTTACCAGCACATTGTCTGGAAATAGTCTCTCAAGAGTGTAGAAAGCCTCACCCCTCAGCATTGCAGACTGAAAAGTTCCTGTTTCAATTAATATTGAAACCTTCTTACCAATTACTCCTGTCCTATGTGATTAAACTTTACCCTTTCATGTAAGTTTTGTTTGCAGATTTCGTACGTCCACTGATCATCTTGTACACTCTGAGGCAATTGCCTCACTTCCTTCCTGCTTTTTGTTACAAGGAGACAGTGAGGACTGCAGATGTTGGAGATGTAGATTCCTGAAGAAGGGCTTATGCCCGAAACGTCGATTCTCCTTTTCCTTGGATGCTGCCTGACCTGCTGCGCTTTTCCAGCAACACATTTTCAGCTTTTAGTTACGAGTCCAACAAAACTTCCAGGCTTGTCTGGTTATCCTACATCTGGTTTACTCCCAGCCCATTAACACTGTGATTTTGTGTGGCCCTCCTTTTTACAATGAAAACACGACAGGTTTTGAACTTCGTTGTCCCCCTCAAGGTTTTCTTTATTACTGTGGTAAATTATCCTTATGATCTACACTGTGATCTACCTTTCCCTTTGCACGTGAGGATATCTCTTTGCTCCAATTTCTGTCCCACAGAGACCAGAACTGGTTCTGGAAGCCAAACCAAGTTTATGGACCAGTTCATAATCATCAGCCATTTCAGTTGCTAACCTTGCTGTTTACACTCTCTGCTCTTCCACCTGAGTTTGCACTACTTCAGGCAGTTAATGTTTGAATTCCTCCAAGTGTTAACCTCTTTAAGGGCAACATAGCTTTGCTTGACTTTTAATGCTCTTATCCAACTATCGAAATTAGTCTGTTTGATCCTTACAAACTCAGTGTAGGTTTCACCAGGATCTCTCATTAAATTCCTTGAAATGTTGCCTATGCAGACAAAATGTTTTTTTAACCTCCTTATTCTCCCCAGATACCTCCTCTGATAGGGATATGAATACCTCACCAGTTCTACCTCCAAGTTTCGTTTGGATCAACAAAATCCACATAGACTCTGGCCACTGCATTTGTTTAGCCAACTTTTCAAATGAGATGAAAAGGGCGTCATATTCTTCTCATCAAATTGAGGCGATGCTTGAACATACTCAAACAAATTCTCACTAGGCTTCTGACTACCAGGGGCTTGCTCATCCTCACTCTCTTCCTTTGTAAGCACACCCTCAGCCGTTATCTCCAGCTTTTTACACTGACTTTTCTTTTTAATTGTCAATTTTTGTTCTTCAAAAGTTCTCTCTTTCTCTCTCCCCTATTGCTCTCTCTTTTGCCATTCATTCTTTTTACTCTCTGTTCTGCTGCTTTCTTTTTTCCCCCTCTTCTGGATTTTATCGAAAGTCAAATGTTTCATTTTGGATATTAGTTTGATTGGGTTGAGAAAACTTAGAATAGTAATGGCTATTTCAGCCGCCAAAAGTTGCATGCAGTGACTTCGGAAATTTTACGAAAAATGAATAAGACCAAGTTGCAAGAATTAGCAGAGAAGCTGGAATTGGAACTGACTGCTTCTGTGAGGAAAGGAGAGATAATTACAGCGGTATCTCGTCAATTAAACTTGCTGGAGAAACCATCAGAATCAGAGTTGGCAAGAATTCAGTTGCAAATGAAACATCTTGAGCTAACGGCAAGAGTTAAGGAAAGGGCAGCCAAATTCCTTCACACTGTCCTCATGGTACCATCACTGCAGGGATTAGTCTAGGGAAATTCCATTACACCATCTCTCTGTAGCAAGGAGATCATTGATAATAAATGAAAGAAAATACTGTCTCAAGTATACTCCACAACTGCAGGACGGTGTCTTCACTCTTATTCTTCAATCATTTTGTAATGAACGATATTACTCAGTTATTGTGCTGATTACTTGCTGAGACATAGAGTTATAGAGATGCACAGCATGGAAACAGGTCCTTCGGTCGGACCTGTCCTTGCCAACCAGATATCTCAACCCAATGTAGTTCCACCTGCCAGTACCCGACTGCTCTGTAGGAATTCTGTTAGTGCCTCATGATCAAGGACATCCAGCTCCTTTTCACCAAGAGCACTTCCCATCATCTCTGCTTCTCATAAAAACAAAATGAGAAGGACGGCATTTTTTGCCAATCATTTATTTGCCTTATGAAGCAAAGTCACACCAACAACAACATCACTGTTGCCATTCGAGTTGATTGGTGATGCTGAGGAGGCGATGGCCGAGCTGTATTATTTCTCAGTATTAATCCAGGGAATCAGGTAATGCCCTCGACACCGGATCCGAATCCCACAATGGCAAATGTTGGAAATTAAATTCAATATCAGGAAGTAAGAATCAAATGAAACAATGGAACCAATGTCGATCGTCCTACTTTGCACCCTCATGCCCTTCAGAAAAGGTAATCTACCATCTTCAGCTGGTCGGGCTTACATGTTACTCCACAGCAATGTGGTTATCTCTCAGTTGCAGTTTGAAACAGCCAAGCCAGCCACTCAGTTATATCAGTAACTTCAAAGCCTCAAAGAAAAGAAACCGCATGGACCTCAGCACTGACTCCTTACAGCCCACGGACTGCAGTTGGTCAGGAAGGCAGCTCACCAACACCTTCTCAAGACCAATGAGGAAAGGGAATTAAATACTGGCCCAGCATCGCATTACTGAATAAAAGACGATGATCACACTCAAGAGAGAACAACAGACATAAATAACTTTAAGCAGGGATTTTGACATGTACCTTACATGGTCATGATTATCAATAATATGGGAACGGGAAAAACATAAGTAATGTTTAATTTCAGTTTTTATTTCCATCACAGCTGACCATCAACAATCCCTTTGTTTGTTTCTTTCTCTCTACCTCTCTCTTTTTCCATCTATTCAACTCAATCCTTCTCCCCTTCATAACAGATGTCGGTGTCAACAACATCAATCACACTATTTCCCAACTGTGTTCAGTTCCGATGTATGAATCGAATTGCCAATTCTATTTTTCTCTCGACCCGAGGGCGCTGCCAAATCTGCTCAGTTTGTCTGGCACTTTCTCGTTCTTTATTGTTTCTGATCTATTGCATCATTCTTTGCTTAATTTAACCTTTAATTTTGTTATTATTTGGAATGTCTGTATTGCTGACAGGGGCAGCATATGTTGACCTAACCAAATGTCATTTACTACGAGGTCATTCTTTCAGGCAGTACAGAACCAAGCACATTGCTGTGGGTCTCACATCAATCTTAAGTCAGACCAGAGAGTAACGCAAGATCTGTTTACCAAAGGACATCACTGAAATAGATAAACGTAAACGCTGGAGATGTAATGGTTGTTATTAGTAAAACTTGCTTTTTTCCCCAATTCCTGTCTTGTGTATTTACTTTCTGACATCGTCTGTGGTAGGATGTGGAACAGGATCTTTCTGTGTAATAACCTGTGCATCGGAATTACATTTCTTCTGGCATTACTGCTCTGAGAGAGTGTTCCTGGCATTAAGTTATTTTAGAGACAAGAACAAAGATGTGATCGAAATATTTTCAACTGAAAGAGTGCTTAGAAGAGAGGTGGAACCATACCGTCTGAATTTTACCGAAGCATAGATAATGGATAATGAAGCATCAGCATTGAAGCCAAGATGGTGACTGGGCATATAATCGAGCTGGTAGTGGGTCGGTTTGGTGATGGACAGAATACCGAGACATAAATGAATTTAGGGAAGAAAGGTACTTCGGTATTGTGAACAGTCTTGTTATCAGATGTTTGTGAGGGCGGGGGTGTGGGGGTTCTGAAATTTGTGGGTACTTAATGGAATTTGCATTTGAAACTGAAGACAATAGTTTTCGTCTTTAACAAATATAGATCACAGAAATAGCAAAGAAGTTCGCCATGGTTGAAGAGATTAATAAATGGATAGAGATGAAGAAACTTACCAGGAACACCAACAATTGCGAGGATAGGATAGTAACCCGCCTGGATAATCATCAGTGCACCCCATATCCGATATGGTAATGTTGACCAAGACGAGGAAAAATAGTAAAGACCATCCAATAAACTCCTGTCCATTGTTGCAGCATTTCAGTCTAATGTTCTCAGATTCTGATCCATTAATGGATCATTCCAGACTATTCTCAGATGTTTAAATCTCCTTTTTGTGTCTCTGCAGCTGTGTCCCTTTGAGCGTTGGAGTTGATGCATCTGCTGCTACAATGGAATAAACCATTGCAAGAGGCCCCTTACTAATAGGAGACGGAAAACATCCAGTGACACAACCAGCACCCATGGAGACTGGCATCAATCACAGTCACTGAACAAACAGCTCCATTTAACCCCTTTCAGTATGGTTCCTTCAGTTCACAAAAACTGCTGGACTGGATTGAATATTGGCACCGCTGGCTATTGATCACATCTCCCATCACCCATTGCTCTCGTGAAGTTAGTGGTGAGGGAGAATGGTGCATGTTTTCTTATCGCAGGCTAGATGATTCTGCTGCGTTGTCCGTTTGCAGTACTGTTACCGTCTGAACCTCTCACCACCCTCAAAAACCACAATCTACATGCTGTTACCGTGCAGATCCGTCCTCAACTAGAACAGACACCAGCCAATATATTTACAGTCGATATATTTGCACTCCAATACATAGGAAACGTGAATTGACCTGGGCGTTCCTTTAATTGATCTAATATGGCAATTTTGTATCTTCAACACTCAATGTGTTTCAGCATTTTTTAAAAATATAAACTCACAAACACCTTAACACACTCTATTAAGCATAAGTTTCTTTACTTTTTCCTCATGGTAGCATCATGCCAGGGTTTAGTCTGGTGAAACCCCTTTGGACTGAATCGCTGACAAGGTCATTATTATAAAGCTGATTCAACCTGTACACAATAACCCTAACAGTCCCTCAACAAAACACTATCATTTGGAAAGATACATTTACTCTGGTACTTTAATCATTTTGCATGAAGAGCCACATATCATTTTCTTCCTGCTGCGTAAAAATTCTGTTTGTGACTTATGACCAAGCACATCCAGGTCTGTTTTAACAACAGCACTTCCCAACCTCTCATTATTTACTGAACATAAATGTGAATCATGATATTTGTTGTTCATATCTGAAGTACTTTATATCTTCTGAAGAGCTATTGCACAAACGCTGATACTTCACTCCAGATAATTATCCGACTCTCTTCATTCTCTCGATTATCCAACTTTTAATACATTCGGTGTATTCCTCCCCTACCTACCGATGGACTCTAACATTCCCCACTCATCTGTATTCAGCCATGTCAAACATCGACTGAAAATTCAAATACTTCATTCCCACTGGTTCTCAATTGTCAATGTCACAACGGACAATCTCCACAAAATCCAGCAGGTTTATCAAAGTTCAAGACCATTTCCCCTTCCTGAATCATGTCATTATTTTCCAAGTGTCTAGTTGTCACATTCCTCACAAAAGGTTCCAATGTTTTTCTCACAGCTTATATCAAGCTAACCACTGTTTAGTTTGCTGTTTGCTCTCTCCGTCCTGTTTTAAATATTTAGGTTTACAATAGCTGCTTTCAAGTCTGGAGGATCCTTTCCAGAATCTAACCAGCTTTGAAGAATAATCAGTAATTCTTTCACAAGCTCTACTGCCACCTCCTCAATACTTTGGGATGTAGCTCATCAGATGCAGCAATATACCAACTTTAAGTACAATGAGATTTTGAAAGACGTACCTTTTATTAATTCGAATTTCCTACTGTTCCGCATTTTCACCAGTCACTCTGTTCCCTTGTATTTCTGGAAGTTTCTTTCTGTATCTTTCTCAGGGAGATGGGCACAATATATTGCTCTCAGCGGACAGATGGGTCCTGTCAGCCAGTGAATATATCGGAGGACTGCACTCCGGTGATGGTGGATATGTTACTCACCCCTGCCTTGGAAGTTCCAGAATTAATCCAGTTTAATTTATGGTGAGCATTAACACAGTCCTGTCACTGGTGTGAGGCTGCACAGTATATTGAAGGAGGGGACACAGCTCCGTGAACACCTCAATTTTGAAACAAACTGGTTTCATACCTGACACCTGGTCCAGCTTAGACAAATGTCCCGGGAAATCCCAGGAAAGATAATGTCCCTATTTATAGAGCTTTTCTTCTGTGGAGCCTCATCTCCATTTGTTTACCATGGACCCAGACACTCGGTAAATGCAGTGTATAGAGTGGGGTCACCAGACCCAGCAGCTGACAATACAAACCCGAGATAAGCATCCACAGTAACTCCACTGATTTTCCAATGACAGGAACAAGTCAATACCCCACACGGAACGTGCATGTGCTCAGTGTTGAAAACTATTTCCACTCCTGCGTTTCTCTTCCTGGCTGAGAAAGCCGTTGCATCTCTGCACACTCCCACAGTAAGAGGTTCTCTCTCCAAAGAAGCAGTTGACAATATAGCATTAACTTCCTCTATATCTCAGCAACTATAAGGGCAGCACCAATATTGCTAATGGATTCGATCATCACACCCAGAGAAGAGAGATAAGGGAACCTAATTCACTTTAAACAGGGACATATCTAAATGGACGTGATATTCAGGAATATGGGAAATGGGGAAATGTGAGAATAACTTGCCATTTTGTTTTCCTTTCAGTTCATCATCAGCAATCCCTTTGCTCAGTTTTCATTTCTTTTCCTCTCTTTTTTCTGGCCATTTAACCATCCATTCAATTTAAACCTAGCCCCCAACTCTCTCTCCAACCCAACCATCCATGATACCTGGATAAATAATATTATTTCCCAGTTTGTTTTCAATTGTGAAGCAGGGTCAAAACATTATCTGCATTTCTCCTGACAGAGGCTGCCATACCTGCGAGATTCTCTAACACTTTCAGATGCTGGAGAATTTTATTTTCGATCCCTTTAACCCACTGTTTTTGATTTATTTCACCGTTAATGTTGTTTCACGGGATGCCAGCATCACGGGCAAGGGCAGCATTTTTTTTTCCATCACTAATTGTCCTTGACCACGCGGCCATTTGTGAAGACAAAATGGAGCCAACAATGTTGCTGTGAGTCTGAAGTTACACTGAGCTCAGATTGGGAAATAATGTTAAGTTTATTTAACAAAGACTATCAGTAAAATGATAAAAAATAAATCTTAATGGTTTCTGGTTTCCATCAGTGAAATTAGGTTTTATTCCAATTTTTGTCATTCGAATTTAAGCTCTGACATCGGCTGTGGTAGGACGTTAAACACTGCCTTGGAGTCATAGCCTGTACCTCTGAATTACCCGTCTAGTTACATGATCACTCTGATACAGAGTCCTTATTGCCTAGTCCGTATTCCCTAGTTTCTACCAGAGAGAGATGGTGGAGAAATCAGTTTAACTACCAACAATAAAAAGGATTTGGGGGAAAAAAGCGAAAGGGAGATTGAGAGACAATTTCATGTAAGATCACAGGTTTTAGAATGCTGAAATGAAGGCATTTCGACAGTATCCTACAACATGAGCCAGTATTCCCAGGATGATAGGTGAAGGGGATATTGGCGTCAATAAAAATGAGGGAAGGTTTTAGATGAACATTTGTTCTGCAACTTTGTAACTGGGTGTGGGGTCAGCAGAGTCTTCGACTCATTGGGCTGAATCTAATAATAGTTTGTCTCAGTGACATTTTTATTGAGTGTGACAAAGGGATTATCTGTACGAGACTGAAATAGTTTCATGGCGCTATCTTAGTGAAACCACCACATGGCACGGTGGCACAATGGCTAGCACTGCTGCCTCACAGCGCCAGAGATCCGGGTTCAATTCCCGCCTCAGGCGACTAACTGTGTGGAGTTTGCACGTTCTCCCCGTGTGTGCGTGGGTTTCCTCCGGGTGCTCCGGTTTCCTCCCACAGTCCAAAGATGTGCAGGTCAGGTGAATTGGCCATGCTAAATTGCCCGTAGTGTTAGGTAAGGGGTAAAGGTAGGGGTATGGGTGGGTTGCGCTTCGGCGGGGCGGTGTGGACTTGTTGGGCCGAAGGGCCTGTTTCCACACTGTAAGTAATCTAATCTAATCTAATCTAATTAACTACCCACTCAAACTCATAGTGTTCCTCGCATTCAATGCCACCCCAATTCTCCAACCCAACATGGCTGGAGGGACTCACCATTGCACTGATGCCCCTGGCTATTCTATGATCACTGACACTGGTGCCATCGTTCAAAGGCCAATGGGCACACTGTTGTACTTCCTCAGTTTGAAGCCACCCTGCACAGTTGACCCCGAGCATGGCAGGTAAGGGGAGCTAACACCACGGTTTTTCATCAGAGGCACAGAAATCCTAGTGGATGGGCTAGTAAAGGCGGCCCATTCTCTTCTCAGAGGAGGCAAACCACCAGGCCCACCGAGCATGGTCTGAGCTCACCACCCAGCTCAGTGAAGTATCTGCGGTCTCGCTCTCTCTCTCTCTCTCACACACACACACACACTATGAATATGGAATTTTCCAGATAGTGTTCCAAAGAATTCCCATTTTCAGGTATAGGAACTTTCAGTCATTCAACCCCATGGGTTCCTGCAAAAATATGGACTTATTTTATATCCAATCACAGTTAGTAATTCTGGCTATTTCACTTTGTCTCACTTTATTGTATTCAGCCAAACACTGCTTCTCAACACTTATCCCGTTATGAAATACAAATTTGAGCAGAGAACATTTTATCCTCAGCTGTAATCTTGACGGTTATCTGAACTGTACCATTTTCCTTGTTATGAAAGTTTCTCTTGCCCTTTGCCTGTGACTGTTTCTGTCTGTAACAGTTACACTGTCTCCCACTCAGTTGGCTGGACAGCTGGTTTGTGATGCAGAGGGAGGCCAGCAGCGCAGGTTAAATTCTTCCACTATGACAGAGATTACCATGAAGGGGACGCTCGCTCAACAATGGGCAATCGAGCATGGCCAATCCACACTAAGCTGTACATCTTTGTACTCTGGGAGGAAACTGGAGCATTGGGAGGGGACCCACACTGATGCGTGGGGAATGTTCAAACTCACCTGAGGTTGGAATTGAAACCAGCTCCTTGGTGATGTGCGGCCACAGTACTAACCACATATCCATCATACTCCTCAGTTAGTTCTGCTAATTACTTGTAGCTGACTGAAGAAATCCAACTGGCTTGTTCTGATAACTGAACTTGACCCAGTATTAGACCTTTATCATCGGCCATATCGCCAACCTGGTTACATTTAAAATTTGTTGTGTGCAGTGGAGGAGTGGGACTAGAAATGGAAACAGAATCATCCTCCAACCTCAGTCAGAACCGGAGTGAGGAGAAATTCACAAAGTGGGAATTCATTCAAGTGGGAATTCTCTCGCCCAGAAGATTGGGAGGGCTGAATCTTTATATTATATCGAGGCTGACTTTGTCTGATTTTCCATAGACAGGTGAATCAGGAATCATTGTGAAATAAGAGAAAAGTGCAGCTGGGACACAATGAGAAGAACCATGACCTTATTGACTGTTGGAATCGTGTCAAAGTTCCGAATGGCCCAGTCGTGTCCGTTCCATTCAGCCCTTCGCTCCTGCTGTGCAGGAGCAGATTGAGACCACTCTGATGGTTTGGTATTGTTTGGCAAATGTAAAGGAAAATCCAGTCTGGGTCAGGCATTGACACCCCTCCCCCAATCCCTCTTTTCAGGCTTCCCCTCTCTGTAACTTCTGCTACTGATGTTGGTCATGTTACAGGCCCAGATTCACATTGAATACAGCCCCCATGCCCCACACAAGGTCAACTCAGACAAACCCTCTGCCGTCTCTGAATGCAAGATTTTACATCATGACTTCTAGGAAAATAATCAAGTATTTTCCGAAAACATAAATAAGAACGGAAGAAATAGGAACCTGCGCTCATTCAATAAGAACATGGCTGATCTACTCCACGGCTCAACTCCACTTTCCTGCTAACTCTTTGCATCCCTCAACTCGCTGAAATGTCACAAACCAATCCACCCGTCTGTAAATACAATCAGTGACCCAACCTCCACAAATCTCGGGGTTAGGAAATTCTAGCCATTCACTACCTTCTGAAAGAAGACATTTCCTTACATCTCAGTTTGAAATCGATATTCCTTATTCTGTATCTACATCCCTGACTTCGAGACTCTGCCCTGGTGTGGAACCACATTCTCAACACCGACCTTTTCAAGCCCCCTCTGTATCTTATCCTTTTCAGTAATGACACTCTCATTCATTTAAACTACAATGAATAATCACCTCAGCATTTTTGATGTATTCAATAATTCAATCCTTTAATCCCAGGAACCAGTCTAATGAACCAACATTTCTGCATCAACATGCTGACGTTATGTTTCATACAGAAACACGCCACTCCGTTGTACTGTTCCTTTTTTGGATGAACTCTCCATTTAATAACAACCTGCCTTTTGGTTGTCAGTGTCATTCTCAAATTCGAATGTATATTGCACTCAGCTCCAGCTGTCAGGTGCTGTGTGCAGCTCTTGTAAGCAGCTCTTGCCGTCGGACTGATATTTGTGGAACTCCAGTAGATGCATTTTTTTCATAAAGATCAATGAATCCTGACTCTCCGATTTGTAAGTGTTTACCAAGTGCCATCCCATGCTAATGCATTACCCGTCAGACTATGAGCTTCTGTCTTGTGTAAGAACCTTTACTTTGTGATACCTTGTGGAAAATCTCTGGAAAGCCTCATATCTACCAGTCCCCTTTTATCACGTCCGCTTGTTACATTCTCATGGATTTCCAGAAAAACTTTGCATAATTTTACAGGGAAAATGTAGTTCGCCTTTAACAAGACCATGCTGACTCTGTGTGAAGCTTTTCTAAATGTCCTGCAGTCCCTTCCTTAATAACAGACTCTCACAGATTCCCAGCAATAATGGTGAGGCTAAGTGTTTCATGCTTTCAGTCTCATTCGTTTCTTGAAGACAGGCGCTACATTGGACCGTCTCCAGTTTCACTGGATCACTCCTTTAATCCAGAGAGTTATGGAATATTTCACACAGAGCCACCAGCCACTCTGTGACCACTTCTTTTAAACCCAGCTATGAATTGTTGATGACCTGTTTACCCTTGGACTAATCTGTTTGAGAAATGCCTTATTCCTTTTTTTAGAGACAGCTCAAGATTTTCCCTGCTGTTACCATTTTGCTTATACCATTGAAATATTTACAGCACCTTCACCTGTGAGGAACGATGTAAAATACATGTAAATTATCTGTCTGTTCCCTGTATCCAGTTCCCCAGTCACACCCTCCAAATATCCTCAATATACTTTCCTGACTTCCTTTTTATCAAAGATCACACACACACACCTCTTTAACTCTTCTTACATACATGGAAAAGCTCGTGCTTCTTGTTTTTATATTTCTTGCCAATTTACTTATATCACATCTTTTCTTCCCTGTTCTTTGCTTTCTATATTCATACAGTCATCGCGCATACAAGCACAATCTTTGGTCCAACTTGTCCATGCCGGCCAGGTTTTCCAAACTAAACTATTCCCATCTTCTTGCATTTGGCCCATATGCCTCTAAACGGTCCCCATTTACATGTTCATCCAAATGTCTTTTAAATGTTGGAGCTGTACTTGCATCTGCCAGTCTTCCTCTGGCAGCTCATTCCATAAACACGTCACCATCTGTGCAAAAACATTTTCCTTCTTCCTCCCTTTTAAATCTTTCCTCTTCCACCATATATCTATGGCTCTATGATTTAATTTTCCTATCCTGTGGAAAAGACCTCGGCTTTTCACCCTGCCCAAGCCTCCCCTGATTTTGTAAATTACTATAATTTCACCCCAACCTCCTATACTCCATCTGATACTAGCTTCAAGAACAAGCATTTAAAGATAAGCACTGCAAGTTTGAAACAATGTTAAAAATGACAGGTAAATAACGCTCAGCCCAAACTTCATCCTGTTATTTGTTTTCTTCTTTATGTTACAATACTAAGGCAGCATGAAAATCTTAATAGTGCCAATAAGCCGGCAAGCACCTGAATCCCTTTGCCTGACGGCAGTGATCTCTACAGTGAAAATGTATCTCTGGCCAGATCTATATAATAACAGATGTTCAACATTCTCCCTCCTGGCCTCCGTATGACCTCATGTGGTTGTGTCTTCTGTATCTTGCACTCATTAGAGAGAACCCCTTTCCCCCATTCACATCGTAATTTAATCTCATTTTATACCATCTTCTCTTTTCACCACTGCTAAAAGCCTGTTTATCTGTTGTCGCACCCTCTTTTCCCTGTCACCTCGCCCCCACCTCTGTGGCAAGGAACTAAAATGCCCAGTTTCTAATCCTTTACAATTCTGAAGGGTCACACTGGACTTGAAACGCTAACTCTGTTTCTCTGTCTCTGCAGATGCTGCCAGAACTGCTAAGTTTCTCCAGAAGTTTCGCTGGACACGAAAGATGAACTCAGCTTTCACTTCACAAGATGCAGCCAGACCTCCTTAGTTTCTTCAGCAATTTCTGTTTTTGAACATTTTCCAAAGACGTGTGTTGAATCTGCTCAAACGCCCTGTCCAGCAGAGAGCGCTGAACATTGGGAAGTGAACAAAAACGCAAAGTGCACAAGTTCATTGGCTCTGAAATGACATAAGGCTGGCATCACTGACACGACCGAGGTCTTAATCATGGTCAGGGAGAAAAACATAGGAACAAACATTCACTTCAAACATAGAAGATGTTATGATGGGAAAGGAAATGATTCAGATTAATATGTTAAAGGATCTGAGTAATGTAACATATTGGAAGCATGACATCAGGGAGAGACCCTCAGCAGAATGAGATTATGAAACTGGATGTGTTTGCACATCAGAAACCAGGTTAGGTTACTGAGTACAGGGCTGATGGGTGAATGGGTATGGGTGTGAACTGGCGGAAAGTCAGTAGAATTGATTTGCAAATATTGCAGCTCACACAGGGTTTTCATGTGATCACAGCAGCAGCCGCAGCAGAATTGCATTCAAACACAATCCATAACTTTCCCCCCAGGATAATCCATCACTCGACCATTATAATCAAGCCGAGTGATGGTTCAGTGCCGAGTTTGGGTGAACATGCCAGAGTCAGAACCATGTGTATCTAAACCTGATGACAACCCATTAAAGCTACCGCACTTGACTGGTTACATTCCAAACAGCAGATCTACCATCTGATGGAGAGGGGGAAATGATCCCAAGACTAACAGATAAAATCCGAAACTCTGCAGTCAAGGTACATCCAGTCATCAATGTCGATGGACTAATAAATAACTTACAGGAGGAGAGGGCTCCACAAATATCCCCAGCCCTGTACATCAGTGTGAAAGACAAGGATGTAGTATCTGCACCATCCTCAGCCAGAAGTGTTGAGTCGATAATCCACCTCACCCTCGTCATCACAGATGCCAGTCTTCAACCAATTCGATTCGCTGTACCTGACATGAAAGAAAAGCTGAACACAGTAGATATGACAAAGGCAATGGACCCTGACACCATTCCTGTAATAGGACTGAAGATTGTGCTGCACAACAAGCCGTGTCGCTGGGGAAACTGTTTCATTCCAGCTCCAACTCTGACATCTGCCTGGCCACATGGAACGTTCCTCAACTATATCCAGTCGCATAACAAGGGAATGACTGCAGTCTGACCATTTACCACACCCCAGTCCCGTCGGGATAGTCGCATTGGTGGGAATTCTTTTTGACAGAGCTGACAAGCAGCACAGGAATAACGTACTCAGTGTAGTTTCTGATAGGTCCCCATGTGGAGATGGCGTTGTTGTGAAAATATCACTGGATTACTGATCCAGACGAAGATAATGCTCTGGCAGCTGGTGGAAGTTGAAAACAATAAACAAAATATCGAGACATAAAATCTGGTCCAGAAATATTGACCTTGAATCTAATGTCCATTGTAAACATCTGTCCCTTCCCCAATGCACTTTCAGGAAGTGAATCTCCCGTGCTTCCCGTCTGGCCTACAAGTGTCTCCTGACAAACAGACATGTGATAAACTCTACAATGGTCTCTGGAACGGCCAAGCAAGACACTCAATTGTATCAAATTGCTCTGAGTTCTTAAAGGATAAAACCAGACAGAACACCGGCAACGAGCTTTGGGAAAGCGAACAGGAAACACTGTCCTTTCAACCAGACAGATGCTGCCTTCCTAATGTTTAAGAGCTTGTGAAAACAATGACAGAGCCTTCCCACAGACTGCATAGAAACATTAGGAAGGGAGCAGGGCATTAGACACGTCTAGCTTCCCTGTTCTAGCACATGGAGACAAGTTTACTTTTATAACCCTGGTTAATACATTCCTCAGAAACTCATCACTTCCTGTCTTATGCTGCTCAATGATTGACCATCCAACCCATACAATCACAGAAGCACTGACTGTGAACTGTTAGAAATACAGCACGATCTACATTAGTCCCACTTTCCGATACGAGGCCCATAGCCATGTATGTTACGGCACTTCAAGGGCACGGTCATGTATTTATTAACGGTTGTGAGGTTACCTGTGCCAACTGCTCAGGAAGTGCATTCCTGACCCCAACAGCCTCTGGATGAAAACCAATCCTCAAATCCTCACTAAACTTCAAACCCTTCACTCTAAAATGGTCCTCCCTTCTTCTTCGCCCTTTGACTGGAAGGAAAAGCTGCTGTCTATCCATCCTGTCCATGCCCCTGGGAAGCACGTCCCTCTCAGCCTTCTCTGCTTCAAAGTAAACAACCCGACATGATCTACTCCATACAAGGGAACATCCTGATGAATCTCCACTGCAATCACATAATTTCTGTAATGTGGCTCCCAAAACTGTACATAGTATTCCATTTGGCCCAACCAAAGTTACACATAGCTCGCATAATCTGTGCCTCCATGAATAGAGTCTATGTTTATGGTCGCTATAGTTTGTCAACTTGGGCATTAACCTGTTTAATCGCATTCAGGGAAATTAGATTAGATTACTTACAGTGTGGAAACAGGCCCTTTGACCCAACAAGTCCACACCGACCCGTCAAAGCGCAACCCACCCATTCCCCTACATTCATCCCTTTACCTAAAACTAATTTATGATTATTAGCAATTTAGCATGGTCAAATCAACTGACCTGCACATCTTTGGACTGTGGGAGCAAACCCACGCAGACACGGGAGAATGTGTAAACTCCACACAGTCAGTCGCCTGAGTCAGGAATTGAACCCGGGTCTCTGATGCTGTGAGGTAGCAGTGCTAACCGCTGTGCTACCGTGCCGCCCAACATGTGCAGCAGCATCCTCTGAGCTTCCTAGTGTGCTGCTATTCTTTGAGTCCTCCCCTGTCTGGTTGCTTCTTCCAAAGTACATCACCTCATATTTATCAGGGTTACATTCCATCGGACATTGATCCACCCATTTCATTATTCCATCTGTATCTTCCTGTAATATAAGGCCTTCCTCCTCACTGCCAACCAACCATCCAAACTTTGTGTCAAACGCAAACTGATTTATCACACTCACCCCAATCCCTTCCATATTCATAGCTGCATCATTTATCAATACTACTAATACTAAGGTTAAAATCATACAATACCAGTTTATAATCCAACAGTTTTATTCGGACGCACTAGCTTTCTCAGCGCTGCTTCTTCATCACGTGATCATGCTCTTCGAAAGATTGTGCCTTCAAATAAACTGTTGGAATATCATCTAGTGTTTGTAACTTTTTTAACTTTGCCCAAGCCAGTCCAGCACTGGCATCTCCGAATCACAAATAATTTGGGACACAGCACTGATCCCGGTGTTACACGATTGGATACTGGTCTCCAGTCAAACAAACAGACTTCTACCAGCAGACCTTCCGTCTCCTGCCACTAAGTTGATTTGGATGCAACTTGGCAAGTCACTAATGAGTCCTACCTGTTCCTTGGTTATTCTGTTCCACTTGATGTATTTGTAGAATATCTGGGGATTCTCCCTAATCTTGCCCTGCCAGCAGGTTTCCATGTCGCTGTGTTTGTCAGTCCTCTTCAAATGAAGAATTGCCTTCTTATTGCAGTCTGAAATGGTCTATCATTTACCTGCCATTATTTGGATTAAGTATAGAGTAGACAACCAGAGAACAATCCTGTTTATTTCCATCTTCTCATATGTTTAGTACCTTTTCTAAATTTCACTATGATCACCTTTCATTGTTTGAAACTCTAAAGAACACAGGTCGAGTTTCCACATCAGGCAATCTCACCATCTGAGGGATTAATCTGGAGACTGTCCATTGCACATCCTCGGTGGTCAGTATATTCTTTCTCAGATTGGGTCACCAACACTCGACACAATACTCTATGTACAGTTTCATTAGCAAGCTGTGAAACTGCTTCAACATGACTTTCCGACTATATTCTGATTCACTTAAATGAAGGCGAACCTGACTTTAACTTTCCACTTCTATATATTTCTCCAATTACCATTTACATTACTTTATTTATGAATTCACTGCATGAGTTCTTATAAAAAAAGCCTTCTGAAAATCGATCTATGCCATTTCTATGTTGCAATAAACAAGTTCTAATCGTTCTGCAGTTTGTCAAATATGAACACTCTGTCAGACTCTGTCAGTGCATTTTGATTCTCTCCAATGTTGCTGTTAATTAAGAAATATCCAATATCTGACCCTATATAATAAATTCCATCA
The DNA here is from genome assembly GCF_047496795.1 of Chiloscyllium punctatum. Lineage (NCBI taxonomy): Eukaryota > Metazoa > Chordata > Chondrichthyes > Orectolobiformes > Hemiscylliidae > Chiloscyllium > Chiloscyllium punctatum. The sequence continues at coordinate 14,501,782 of NC_092772.1, forward strand.
GTTTCCCTACAGATGTCAAGTTAATCGGTCTGCAGTTCTCCACACTATCTCTTCTTCCCTTTGCAGTTACTTGAATCCCTCCCATCCATCTCCAATGCTTGGAACACATTTACTAACTTCCAGCCTCTGCAGAATGTACAGGGAAAAAATAGTCATCGACAGCATCATTAATGTGTCTATTGCTGATTTATTTCTCATGTTTTGATCCGAAGTACAACTGGCTCATTATAGTTAGCAATGCTTAATCCAGCTACAATACTACTATGCTAGCCTTCAACTACTACCTTGTTACTGATATGAATTGAGTTGATGTCTTTAGTTCCACAAGTTCCATGTGATCACTTAGTATTTCTCAGTGATTTTCCTCTGTGATGACAAATGCAAAGTAACTGGCTGCTTTCTTCGTCATTTCCCTGTTCTCCACAATAACCTCTCCTCTCACCATTACAAAATTCCACATTTGACCTTGCTTTTATTTTGTTTTCTTTGCAATTCAGATTGTAGATTTATGTAGTCTTTATGTTCTTCTTTCACAGAATCGTTAAAAGCCCACAGCATGGAAAAGGCCCTTGGGCCCAACAAGTCCATCCTGCCCTTCTGAAGAGTAACCACCCAGACCCATTCCCCTCTGATTCTACATTTTGAGAGTGATACAGCAAATCTACACATCGATGAACACTTTGGGCAAATAAGCATGGCCAATTCACCTAACGTGTAAATCTTTGGACTGTGGGAGGAAACCGGAGCACCCAGAGGAAACCCACGCAGACAGAGGGAGAATATGCAAACTCCACACAAACAAATTTCTGAGAATTTTCCGGTTTCCACCATGTCTAAAATTCTTCTGAAATCACTTCCTACGATTAATATAATCTTTAATTGATCATGTTAGCATTCATTAAGTCACTTGCTCTTTCCTTGGTGATTCTATCTTAAAGAAGTAGACATTTTATTTCACACATTGCAGTATTTCTGCAGAGCTTCTGGTCTTGACCAGGTGTATCCAAGAAGAGAGCAAAAGACGAGAGAAGATATTGCAGGGGTCCTGGCCGAACTTTTTGCATCATCGCTGGCCACGGTGGAGGTCCTGGAAGACTAGAGGGTAGAGAACGCTGTGCCCTTGTTCAAGGCGAGCTGCGAAGAAGAACCTGTGAACTGTAGACCAGTTAGCTTAACAACTGTAACAACTTGAGAAGGTTCTGAGAGGTAACATATACATGCATTTGAAAAGACACGGATTCATAAGGAGCAGTCAGCACTGCTTTGTGGATCGGATATCATGGCTCACAATTCTTTAGCGTTCTTTTGAAGAAGTGACCTGGAATGTTGATGAGGTTAGGGTGGTAGACATAGTCTATCTAGATTTAAGAAAGGCCTTTGATAAGGTTCCACATGATAGGCTGCTCTGAATGGTTCGATAGCATGGAATCCAGGGGACTCTGGCAAATTGGATATTCAATTGGCTTGATGGTAGAAAGCAGAGGCTAATACTGGAAGGATGCTTGGGGAACTTGAGGTCTGTGACTATTGGAGTGTCTCAGGGGTTGGTGCTGGGCCTATTACTGTTTGTTATCTATATCAATGATTTGGATGAGAATGTGCAAAGCATGATTAGTAGTTAGGCTGATGACAGTAAAATAGGCAGGACTGTGAACAGTGAGGTTATCAGAAATTGCAGCAGGATCTTTATCAGCTGGGGAAGTGGGCTGAGAAATGGCAAATGTAGATTAACATATGGGATGTTGCTTTTTGAAAATTCAAATCCAGGTTGGAATTTCGTGGTGAATGTTAGACCCTCAAGAATTGTAGTGGAACAGGGGGACCTTGGTGCTCAGATCCGTGGTTCTCTGAAAGTAGTTGAACGTAGACAGGGCAGCGAAAAAGGCTTTTGGCACACTGGCCTTCATCAGTCAGGGCATTGAGTATAGACGTTCGAGAGTGATATTGCAGTTGGACAGGACGCTGGTGAGACATGCACTTGGAGTATTGTGTTCGGTTTTGTTCACTTGCCATAGGAAGGATGTGATTAAATTGGAAAGAGGACAGAAGAAATTTACAAGGATGTTGCCAGTACTCAATGGTCTGAGTTGTAGGGAGAGTTTGGAGAGGCATTTTCCTTTAAGTGGAAGAAACTGAGGGGAAATCGTATAGAAATGTATAAGATCATGAGATGCGTCAATAAGGTGAATGCACTCATTCTTTTTCCCAGTTTTGAGAATCAAAGACTAGAGGACATCAGGTTAGAGGTGAAAGAATAGAAATGATCCTGAGTGCCAAGTTTTTTTACGCAGAGGTTAGTAGACATATGGAATTAGCAGACAGCAGTTTGATTGAGGCACGTACATTAACAACATTCAAAAGGCTTTTAGACAAATACGCAGATAGGAAAGATTTAGAAGAATAAGGGACATAGGCAGGGAAATGGAATTAGCATGGATGGACATTTTGGTCGACACGGACCGCTTTCGTGCAAAGGGCCTGTATCCAACCTGCAGGACTTCATGATTCTAATATTCTAACGACAATTTCGTGTCTACCACTCCGTGTTCAAACATTCGAGATTGTATGCAGGCGCCGTGTAAAATGTAGTATATTAAACTCTCTAGTCCTCAGAGCAAGGTTATTAATGACTCCTTCTAACCACACAACACCAAATCCAAAATAACCTGCTCTCTTGTTTGAGTCACAACATACTCTTCAACCAACCTGTTATACGCTAATGGAATTTACTTTTCACAACTTTGGCAGTCACTTAGTTAACGCTGTTTAGATGCAATTTGAGATCATGCAATAATACAATATTTGCATCTCTAATTTACAGAGCATATCATGCACAGAATTTGCCCGAGAGCAAATAATACACTAATACACTAACACTTGCTTCTCCTTCCTATTTGTAAGATCTACCCAAACTGATTCTGTGGAAGCTGAGGGACAGGGTCTGTGGCGTTATTAGTGATAGACCTGAACAAGCCATTCTGGGAGGGTCACCTCAACGCTGACATGGTCTGAAGAAATGACCAGCATCACAGGACAAGCATCAATATCCTCCCCACTCTGCCAGGTTAACTTTAACCGTACTCTCTCTGCGCCCTCACACTCACGACCTGTTATAGCACCTACCCCCTAACAAGGCTCATATTATATCTCTAAATAAGGCTCAGGCACTACCACTCTCACTATTGAATTCAGCACCTACCATCCCCCCTCCCCCCCACCCCCCCCCCCCCCCCCAACCCCGCGCACTCTCTCCCTCCACTATACTCCCAACACTAATAACACTGTTCAAAGTTTGCGAGAAGATTTGTAGCTTGGGTGCTCGTTGTGGTGGTTCTGTTCGCCGAGCTGGGAATTTGACTTGTAAACGTTTCGTCCTCTGTCTAGGTGACATCCTCCGTGCTTGGGAGCCTCCTGTGAAGCGCTTCTGTGCAGTTTTCTCCGGCATTTATAGTGGCCTGTCTCTGCCGCTTCCGGTTGTCAGTTCGAGCTGTCCACTGTAATGGCCGGTGTATTGGGTCCAGGTCGATGTGTTTGTTGATAGAGTCTGTGGATGAGTGCCATGCCTCTAGGAATTCCCTGGCTGTTCCCTGGCTGTGAACACCAACTAGCCACTAAACGACACGACCAGCTATCCTTAGTAGCTACACACACAGACGTCAAGCAATATGAGTTCGACTGGGACATCACTACTATTATAAGACAAGCCAAACAGATAACAGCCAGGGAATTCCTAGAGGCATGGCACTCATCCACAGACTCTATCAACGAACACATCGACCTGGACCAATATACCGGCCACTACAGCGAACAGCTGGAACTGACAACCGGAAGTGGCAGAGACAGGCCACTATAAATGCCGGAGAAAATAGCACAGAAGCGCTTCACAGGAGGCTCCCAAGCACTGAGGATGTCATCTAGACAGGGGACGAAACGTCTGCAAGAAAAATTCCCAGCTCGACGAACAGAACCACAACAACTAATAACACTGCATGGATACAACACTGTGGGCTGACTCCCTCCGAACACCTCACTATTCCCCCTCCCCCTCCACCTACACCGGCATTAACAGCAGGGACACAGACTCCCACCACCACTCCCTCCCCCCCTTTCTCCCATTCCCGCAGAAAAGGACTGTAATAGGAGAGAAAGGGCCAAGCCAGATGGTGGAGCACCCGATATCTGATCCGCCTCCACCTCCTCCCCCCCAACCATGTGGAGAGGACCCTGGTATCAGCCAGAGAGGATCGGAACGTGTCGTATGGAGATTCCTCGACATCCATGTCCCTCCAACTGAGTAAAAAAACAATGTTCAGTGAAGGGCAATTCGCACTTTAACCATTCTGTCTGTTCTCACAATTTTCTCCCTCCCAAAACAACAAACAACTCATTGCAGAGCGATCCAGACACAAAAATATTCAGAGACATATGTAAATACGTTAATATATTGTCACTCACCGTGCATACACGGAGATAGAACGGCATACGTGTAGTGGCATACGGAGACATAGACAGTTGCACACAAATAGACACAAGCACAAGTAAAACTCACAGGTTAATACACAGATGAACCGATGTCAGCACATAAATACACAAACACACAGATACATGAACAAACACACACAGGTGCACTTACAGACTCACAGAGACACAGACACTAGTGCTTATAAGACAGAGATAGATAGGTTTTTGATGAATAAGCATGTCAAGAGTTACGGAGAGTAGTCAGGAGAATGATGTTAAGAAATCTCTAATCTCTCTGGCATTCAGAGTCGATGGGCCGAATGTCCTAATTCTGCATTTTTAATGCTCGTGCGGTGTCATGCTATCAGTTATTCTCTTCCTGGGACAGGAGCAGGGAATGAGTTTAATGCATACTTGATTGAAAAGGGTCAGTGGTCCTACTGGACAGGTTTAGAGGGCTGAATGGTTTATGTCTATGCCTAATTATTATGTCCTTGTGTTTCAAAAAACGTGGCGATTTCATGTTAGGTTAACACAGTTTAAAATAACAGGTTCCACACTGAAATAAGGTCGCCCCTTTAATTTTAGTGGTGTACTATCGGTAGGATCCTCATCCTCAGGGAGCAGGGAAAATTCGGTTTTTGAAGATATTCAAGGCTGACCTCGACTGATCTTTGCTGGACAGGAGAGCCAAAATTTTTGGGAACAGACAGGAGATGGATGGTCAATCACAATCGGATCAGTCAGGAGTATTCTGACTGGTGGCGCCGAATGGACAACTACTTCCCCTACCCCATGTGTTGTTCCTCAATCCACCCTTCGATGCGCTTACAGAAATACATTGCTGGCCCTACCCAATGTGTTGTTCCCTCAATCCACCCTTGATGCTGTTACAGGGATATACTGCTGCCACTACCCGATGTATTGTGCCCTCCATCCACCCCTCCAAACTGTGACAAAGATAGGGGGCCATCTCATTTAGCCAGTCATTATCGTTACCATGAGACTGGAGGAGTGTATTCTGCCTATTTAACAAGTTACAGAGGAAAATAGAACGAATCATTTTAGCTCATTGAGTACATTTTACTGCACAGGACGTCATGTAAACATCTGAACTGTTACACAGGAAGCTGTTGCTAACAGGAAATAGAGAGTAGCGATAAATGCTTATATTCACATTACAAAGCTGTAACTGGTGGAGTGCCTCAGAGATCACTATGGGATCATCAACAATCAGTACCTGGACCAAAGATCTGGAGGAAGGGTCTGAATATATCAAAGCCCAATTAGCTTAAACACCAAGCTGGTCATCCAGTATGTCATCAAATGGAGGTCGTGTGTGATCAATGTGATATAGGCAAAGGGAGATTCGTGAGCAAACCTTCACTAGATATAGCATAATGTGAGTTGTCTATTTTGGATGGAAGGATAAAACAATGGTAAACAATTTAAGTGGAGAGAGACTGCAGAACTCTGAGACACAGACGGTATGCATGATCCTGCTACACGAATCAGATGTAGTTAGTCTGCACTTGCTGTAAGTGATTTGGAAGCTAAGTGGAATGATTGTGTTTCTGGCAAAGAGTACCAGGTTTAATCAGTAATGTTTTACTGCATCTGTACCGGTAAAAGTGAGGAGTGCAGATGCTGGAGATCAGAGTCGAACAGTGTGAGGCTGGAAAAGAACAGCCAATCAGGCAGCGTCTGAGGAGCAGGAAAATTGGCGTCACGGGTATAAGTCTTTCATCAGGAATATGACCGAAACATCGAGTCTCCTGTTCGTTGGGTGTGCCTGACCTGTTGTGGTTTTCCAGCATCACATTTTTCGCGTCTACGTCTGTGCAGGGTGTTGCTAAGACCACATCTGGCACATTATGTGCAGTTTTGATCCCTTAACCTAAAAAACGTTCTTGAAGCTTATGAACAATGTTTTGTTCACACTTTTCTGGAATGAGGGCCTTTTGTTTTGAAACACTATCAATTTTGGTCTTAGATGAGAAATCCTTTAGAAGCATACACGATTTTGAGAAAAATCAGTGGGATGCACATTTTCTCTTCTCAGGGAGACAAAAACTATGGAATAAATTTTAAGAATAAAATGCATTGATTTTAGCACAGATATTATGAAAACATCAGCCGATTTTTTAAAAATTAAGCATATGCATACCAGCAAATCATCAAATTATAAAGCAGGAATTTTCTCTTTTGCTAATGAAAGGCACTGTGTATAACAACAGCAATGATGCATTTGCATATCGTCCATTATGATCCATTCCAGAGAATGTTCATGACGAGCGCACATGGCCCAGTTTGGTGTTCAGTTGACATGATTGCATGTTTCAACACAGAGAGGGAGAACAATGTTCCCTGCCTGAGAAGCAGCAGCCGACGGATCTCTCTATCTTTTTTTGTTCCAACTGGCAACAGTAAATCTCTGACTCACCTCTACCTGATGAGTCGTGGAATATTCCTGATGAGAGGTTCATTGGAATCTCTCTACCATCTGAATCAAAGGGAATTCAGCTAAATCCAACTATTCTGGGGAGAAGTCACATCACAAGTAGCTTGCCTGAGCAGAATGGGTGGCACAGCGGCTCAGTGGTCAGCACCACTACCTCCCAGCACCAGGGTCCTAGGTTTGATTGCAGCCTCGGGCGACTGTCTGTGTGGAGTTTGCGTATTCTCCCCGTGTCTGTGTGGATTTCCTCCGGGTGCTCCGGTTTATTCCCACTGGTCCAAGAATGTGCAGGTCAGGTGAATTAGCCATGCTAACTTGCCCATAGTGTTCGGTGCATTTGCCAGAGGGAAATGGGACTGGATCATTTAATCTTGGGAGGGTCGGTGTGGACTTGTTGAGCTGAAGGGCCTGTTTCCACACTGTAAGGAATCTAAACTAATGACTTCAGAGGACCGAGTAACATTTGGGACAGTCTGTCATCTATCCATTTGTTATGAGTTCAACTGTTATGAAACTCTGGAAAGCTTTCATTCTTCTGTTTGTCTTAAGATCTGTGTGTGTGTGTGTTTCACATTATTCTAGATGAGCCAGGCTGACATTTATATCATTAGCCATATCACTAAACTTTGAAATTTGTTGTAATAAGTGGAGCAGTGTGACAGCAAAATGAAACACTGACCCTACAATATTGATTGGACCACGAATGACAAATTCTAAAATGGCTGTTCAAGTGGGAGTTCCCTTCCCCAGAACTTTGTGGTGCCTGGATGTTTACATTTATTCAAAGTTGTGTCTGTTAAATATTTGATAGACAAGTGAATGTAGGAAAATGGTGCACGTGCAGAAGAAGTACTGCTGAGACAACAATCAGATCAGCTACGATCTTAGTGCGTGGCAGAGCAAAGACAAAGTGCCTAATGGCCCACTCCTGCTCCTCAGTCCGATGTTCCTATATTCCATTCAGTCCCTCACAGGAGTAGACAGAGGCCAATTGCTCGAAATACCTGGTCCACAGTAATACAGGATCTCCTTCTGTCCCTCACAATTGTCACACAAAGTTTGGCATGGGTTGAAAAATGTTAATTCAAAACCCAGGCTGGGCTCAAAAGACGCCTCTGGTCTATTAATAGAGTGTCTCCTCTCTGCAACTTGTGCTTCATTTGTTGGTCATGGTGCAGATCCAGATTCACTGTGAATAGAGTCCCCATACCTGACCCTGAAATGACTCATAAAATACTTTGCTCTCTGTAACTGTAACATCCAATGTTCAGGAAAAGTACAACCATTAACTTCCTAATTACAGAATATGAGAGCATAAGGAACAGGATCGGATGGTAATTCGGATGGCCAGGCCTGCCGTGCCATTGTATAAGATTATGGATGGTCAACTGTTGTTATCAACTCTGCTTTATTTCCCAATTTTTCACATCCCTCAATTCCATGGCAGGTAGAAAAAACCCACCTACCTCATCTGTAAATACTTTCAGCGATATAGCTCCCCGAACTCTCTTGACCAGATAATTTCTGACATTCACTGTCCTCTGTGAGAATGTTACACGCCCCAAACATACACAATAACCCATTTGTATGTTCAAAACAGCAGCTCATGTAAGAGTGACAGACCCTGATATCAAGGCAGGAGTTGACTCAGAATGTGATCAAGAAAAGTTGACTAAATTAAATTTAATAGGAATCAGCCACAATCTCTCCCCAGCCTATTCAACATCTCCATGTAGCTCAAATAGTCCAATCCTTGTAAATATTTTCTAAATACTTTCAAGTTTCATAACTTTCTTCCGATAGCAAGGAGACCAGGATTCTAACGATTGATTTATTTTCATTCTTACTCCCCCCACCAACCTATCTTTTCGTAGGATGCATACCCTTGAATATTGTCAATCCTGATCACCTTTCAGCACGTCTCTGCCAATTTCGATCTGCGCTACAAGCTCATTTACCATATTTCATATGCGGCATATGTTCAGCTATAACACTCTCAGTCCTGTATTAACCGTGCCTCCTCTCAATTTCATTTGTCTGTCCAGTGTGCTTGAAGTTTGATTGTTTACACTTTCAATACACTCTGTCCTATTTGTGCCTGTGCTGGAGATTTTAATAAACTATCCTGCGTTCTGCACTCTTCCTCCTCTTTGAATTCGAATTTTCTAATTTCCCCTTTAACTGAAACATCACCCAAACCTAAAACATTTGCTGAAAGATCTGACCGAAGCCCTAGTTATGTGATTTGTTAGGACTCTGGTCCCAGAATTGTTCAGATGAAGACCAGACCATCAGACAGGTCCTTTCTTCCCCAGTAATGCAATATGTTTATGCAATACAAAATGCAGGGTCAAAATGACTTGCCATACATTCCTAAATATGGAAATTACAAACAGATATGAAAGTTAAAATACACTCATGACCTTGAGCTATATAAATTGAAATGTGAATTCCAAAACCATGGAAGTGCTGTGCAAACTTTATCAATCATTATTCGGCACACAGCTGAGATATTGATTTCCCCTTTGTCAGTGTTCCCCTTCACTGAGATTCTCTGGTCCAGTCCCACACACTGTATTTCGGGGGATTATCAGTTCCTGCTGCTGTTCGCCCGGCCTATTGAAGTTAATCCACCTTCTCCCTGGATCCAATCAATTGGTCAATTGGATTCCGTTTAATTGTCAGCAACCTAGCTCTGTGATGTTATTGGAGATAAATGATCTGGAATGACAGCCAATATCAGCACAGTGCTCACAGTGTATGGCACCAGACAAAGACTTTCAGTCCAGGGGAATATCGAAATAAAATTTCCATATTCTGTCTATTTTCCTCATGGTGTCTCCGGATCTACCCAGCTTCGCTCTCTTCTAACACCCGTTTCTCTCACGCAGTCCATGCTTCCTATCCACGGTGTTGACCTCCCTTCACATTCTTTCTTTCTGTTTCATTCTCTCTCTCTCTCTGTCTCTCTCTCTCTTTCTGTATCACCATTAACTCTCTCTGCTTTTGGATAGTGCAGTTGGAGAGGTTGTGAATGTAGGATAGGCTAAATTGCCTCCATCTGTGCCATATTAATTCTGAAGGTCTCTGACCCACAATAAAGACTTTAAGTGCCTGTAGAAACAAGTTGGTCCTGCGAAGGACACAGTACACAATCATCCATTGTCTCTTCCTGTTTTCTGACGTGCAGTGTCCTGTAAATATCTGTTCAAACAAAATAGATTGACATTCGAGCAGTTGGGAGGACATTCAACAGACGATAGTGAAATCAGGATTTAATAAACAGTTCCACCATGCAAAATGTGGATTTGTCTGATAGCAGCTACTCCCAATTAGCAGCCCCTCGCTTCTTCCTGATGCGGATTTGCCTTCCACCAAGTTATTAAATTCCACAAGGTCCTGACTTATTCCACGATCGTGGCTATGTCAAACCTGAGGGCATTGTGAACCCTGTTTCCAAAATGATCTTCTACTGAATGGTCAGTCACCTGGACAGACTCATTTTATAATACAAGTTCCAGTATGGCCCCTCCTGTGGTTGGACAAGCCCCATACCGCTGTAAGTAACTTTCTTGGATGCACTTAAGAAATTCTATCCCGTCTAAGGGATTCTCAGTCAATATTGGGGATGTTAAAGTCACTCATTATGGTAACTCTGTTTTAATATCCGTTTCAATAATCGGCCGACATGTTTGTTCCTCAATCTCTCGGTGGCTGTTGGAGGGACTACAGTACAATCCTAACACATGCATCCATCATATCTTGAGCTCTTTTCATGTTGCCTCAGTAGAAGAGCCCTCTAATACGTCCTAAGTGCAGATGTAACAACCTCCCTGATTAGTAATGCAACTCCTCCGCCTCTTTTAGATACCCCTCTATCTCATCTAAAACAACAAAACCCTGGAAAGTTGAGCAGCCAGTCCTGTCCCTTTCTCAACCAAGTCCCGATAATGTTTGCAACATCGTAATCCCATCGTAGTCCCATTCAGGCTCTAAATTCATCTGTATACCCATAACAATACTTGCATTGAAATAAATACACTTCAGCCAAACACATCACACACTGACTTGATATTTGGTTTGAGATTCCCTGAAGTATTTTCTGCTGCTATTTTCACGTGACAGGAGATTACAAAAGACTATCAGTAAAGCAGAAAACATTGTAGACAGACAATTCCAGTTTCGTCCTTTGTCACTTCAATCAGTACATTGCATTACACATGGTCCGATTTCGATAGAGTGCTGGATAATTATTTCACTTCAAACAACTGTCTCCAGCCACTCACTGCATATTCAACAACTATTTCTGGACTCACTGGATTGATTGCTCTCTTGTCCCTCTCTCATGAAATCTCTGTAATATTTACATTGGAGTTATATGTACTCATTCAATCTCCAGATTCCTACAAGCCAGTGTCCTCACATTAAACTAAAATAACACTTGAGGTTGCCAGTCCCATTGTGTTCAGTGCCCTCTGCGTCTTTTTTGTTGGTCTTAGATGCACTGGTTTGTCTCCAATTCCTTCTCAGTCACTGCATTGTGGACCTACTGCTCTGGTTCCCACTCCCCAGTGCCACACTAGTTTAAATCCTCCTGAGTGACAATAGCAAACCTGCCTGCCAGGAGATTGCAGCAGTATAGGTCCATTCCGTACTTCTTGTGTAGGTCCTACTGACCCGCGAATCCCAATGATCCACATATTGGAGATTGCTGCCAGTTCAGGCCCATCCCTTCTTTCTTGTGTGTATCCTACTAACCCGCGAATCCCAATGATCCACATATCAGAGATTGCTGCCAGTTCAGGTCCAACCCGTCCTCCTTGGATAGAGGGAGGATGAGGCAACCATAGCTGACTAGGGAAATCAGGGACAGCATAGAATAAATGAGAACGCATATAATGTGGCGAGGGGCAGTGGAAACCAGAGGATTGGGAAGCTTATGAAGACAAAACAGACAGCAAAAGAAATATGATAAGGATGGAGATTATTAAATATGGAGGTAAGGTAGCCACTAATATAAAGGAAGTCTGTAAGAGCTTCTTTCAATATATAAAGTACAAAAGAGAGGAAAAAGTGGACATTGGACTGCTGGAAAATGATACTGGAGAGGTAGTAGTGGTGAACAAGAAAAGGACGAGGAACTGAAAAGTTAGTTCACGCTGGAAGATACGAGTAATACCTTAACATTCAAGATAATGAGGGGCCAGAGCTGAGTATGCTGGCCACCACCATGGAGAGCGTGCTAGAATAAACTGAATGGCCTGGAGGTGGTTAACTATCCTGGACCGGATGGACTACATCCCAGAGACATAAGGAAGATAGCTGAAGAGGGGGTGTAGGGATAGTGGTGATCTTTCAGGAACCATTACAGGAAGAAACGATCCCAGAACGTCGGAAACCCACGAACGTGACACTCCATTGTAACAAGGGAATGAGGAAAAAGACAAAAATATCCACCGTTAATAGCTTAAATTCGGTCGTGGGTAAGATCCTGGAATACGTTGTGAACAATGAGATTTCTGAATACTTGGAAGTGTTTGGTAAAATAGGTCAAAATCACTTCATCAAGGGAAGGTCATGCCTCACAAATCTGTTGGAATTATTTGAAGAGGAAATGAGCAGGCTTTACCAAGCACAGCCAATTGCTGTTATCCACCTGGATTTCAAGAAGGCCTATGACAAGGTGTCACAAAGGAGATGACTGAGTGTGATAAGGGTCCGTGGTGTTAGAGGTAAGGTAGCGGCATAAATGGAAGCTTGTCTGTCTGGCAGAAAGTGGGGAAAAAATAGTCCTTCTCAGGATGGCAGTCGGTGACAAGTGGTGTTCTACAAGTCTCAGTGTTGGAATCGTAACTTTTTATTTTTTACGATAACAATCTAGATGATGGAACTGAGTGCATTCTGGCTAAGTTTGCAGACGATACGTAGATAGGCAGATGGACTGGTCGTATTGAGGAGGCTGAGAGGCTGAAGAAGGAGATTAGCAGATGCATTCAATGTTGGAAATTGTGTGGTCATGTACTTTGGCATGAAGAATAGAGGCATGGTCTATTTTTTTAAATGAGGAGAAAATTCAGAAATCTGAAGTGCAAAGGGACTTGGGCGTTCTAGTGCAGGGTTCTCTCAAGGTAAGCTTGCAGGTTGAGGCAGTGGTCAGGAGGGCAATTGGCATTTATTATTGATGGCATTTATTATGAGAGGAATTGAATATAAAACAGGTTGTACACGTCTCTGGTCAGACTACATTTGGAGTATTGTGCGAAAATTTGAGGCCCATATCTCAGGACAGACGTAGTGGCCCTGGAGCTTGAGCAGAATGTTTTCACGAGAATGGTCATAGGAATGAAAAGATTATCTTATGAGTAATGTTTGTGGGCTCTGGGTCTATCCTCGGTAAAGTTTAGAAGGATGAGAGGAAATGAAATGGAAGCACAGTGTACTCTGAACAGAGTTGATGTTGGTAAGATGTTTCCATTGGACGAGAGCTCGAGAGCAGAGACTTAGTTGAAAGGGAACACCATTTAGAAGAGTGATAAGGAGAAATGTCTTTACCCAGAGAATGTCGAATCTTTAAAATGTATTGCCACAGAAGGCAGTGGGGGCCAGGTAATTAAGTACATTTGAGACAGATTTAGATAGGTTCTTGATTGTTCAGGGATGATGAATTACGAGGAGAAGGCTGGAGAATGGATTTGGGAAACCTATCAGCGATGATTGAATGATGGGCAAACTCGACAGGCTAACTAGCCTAGTGTCTGCTCCTGTGTCTTATAGACTAATATTCTAAACCTTAAGGAGACACTTGTATCGCTGAGAAGATTGGTTCATGTTCTTCATGAATGTCAGAAGCTGGTGGGAATACATAACTGTTTCAGAATGAAGGTATTGTGGCTGCTGTCGGGGTGATGGATAATATGACATTCAGTGCAGGATCACACACCAACTGCACTGTATTAATGTGGTGAGAGTTTATTCAAAACCTGGACCTCTCTGTCTCTCTCAATCACCGTGGGGAGTGGAGGTTGAGGTGGGTGGGCGTAACGTCCTCAGAGGCACTTAAACAATCCAGAATCATGCATTCTGAGTGAAAGAGCAGACATGGAATTTAACACCTTCTCATTGTCTGTTTAGAATATAATTAGTGATTGCCCATCCCGCTCAGTGTTCAATGCAATCACCTCTTATTTTCTGAGGGCACTCCAGATCAAACTTTACTCACTCCTCATGATGCCATTGTCCCAGTGATTAATCTGGTGGAACTCCTCTTCACTCTCTCTGTGGTTAGGAGATCAATCCTTATAAAGGAGAGAAAGTCTGTCTACAATGCCCCAAATACTGCCTCAACTACATTCTCAGGTTTGATCGCAATAATTCATTTCCCTCACCCAGCTGGCTCAATTTCCTTCATGTGACAAATTTCCTTCATTTACACTGCCACTGATATGGAATGTAAAACATCCTTACATCTGTAGGTCAGCATCAATAAAGCCAGCACCAGAGGTGCCTATCGAGACAGACTTCACTCTCGGGGCGAGACCCAATCACAAAGAATGCACCTCAAACAGTGAATGGCCACCAACTTGAATGGAAATCAGCTGTCTGATTATGGGAAATAGGCAAAGGAAGGGAGCTGCCTTCACTTTTGTTCTTCCCTCACGGGATGTATGCAGCCCTGGTCAGGCCAGCATGTTATACCGATCTTGAACTGAGTGGCTGGTTCAGCTGTTCCACAGGACAGTAAAGAGTAAAACAAACTGCTGTAAATTTGCAGTTAAACAGAGACCTGACCAGGGAAGTATGCCCACTGCCTTCTCTAATGGGCATCAGGCAAGCCGATATCAACAGATTATTATTCCGTGGATCTAGGTTACGAGCCAATGACGTGACCACCATACACCATCTTCCCATCTTTCAGATTCTGTACAGAGAACAAGTTAAAAATCTCAAGTTCAATTATTTAGCAACGGACAAGTGGTAAGAAGGGATTTGAAACATGTATCCAGAATTAACAAAGGCGCAAACAATGATTTATTCAGGAGTTGCAGTGAGGCTGAGGAGAAGACTGGGGCGTCTTAATGTTTGTTCTGGACAGGCTTGGCATGTGGGAAGGATATAGAGATGTAAACTTTGCAGGAGAAAATGAATCAAGATGGTTGAGAACAGTGTGATTCATCCCTGCATATTGGGGAGTAATTTGTAAATAATAATTTGCTAGTTATTATTTCTAAGGAATGAAATCTTTGGTTGGAACAGAAAAAGTTGACTTGCACCTTTCCAAAATTTACATGTCATTAGCATCAATTCAGTTTAATCGTCAGACTGAGTGACTTACCAGGAACACCAACTATAGCAAGAATAGGATAGTAACCACCTTGAATAACCAGCAGTACATCTTCAATCCGATATGCTAATGATATCCAAGGCTTGGAAAGCCAGTAAAGACCATTGGATAAACTCCTATCCATTGTTAGAACATTCCAGTCTAATGTTCTAACAGTCTGATCTCTCCTCCACCTCTCTCTGGAGCTGCTGATCACTATTACTGGTGTGGATGATGCTCCCGCTCATACAATGGGGTAAAACACTGAACACATTCCCTTATTGATATAAGAGAGAAGCTCTCTAGGGAAGCTTAGGATCCATGGAGACTGACATAATCACAATCGCTGAACAAATAGCTCCAGTTAACCGATTAGACTTCAATACTGTTTTATTAAAGTTCAAAATAAATTTGAACGTTTATGCATTCTGGGTATGATATGTGAGTGTGACTGAAGGGAGCAATGTTGAAGATGGCAGATTGATTGTGTGTAATCATTCAGTTTGTCTTGGATATGGAAGTAATGCCAGAGATTTAACGGAACATAAACATGCTTCTCTACTCATAAATAGAGAAATAAATCCTGTAACTACAGACCAGTCGTTGCAATATCTGTAAAACATTGAGAGAACATCTTTCGTCCATGATCTGGTGGCAAAATGCGTCTAAGAAAATATCGGTTATAATAAACAAATGGTATGGATATGTTAACAGAGAATTGTATGTGACAAACACAATTCAGATTGTTATTCCAGAATGAGACAGGGCAGGTTTGGGTCATGTTGTTGATGGTTTCCATGTTAACGAACTGTGATAAAGTGTCATTTCATGGACTTCAATTCCGTTGTGATTATGACATTGGGGAAAGACTGAAGATGGAGAGGACTGTGTGGCATGGAGGCTTAGACCGGGTGGAGGAGCAGTGATGTTCTCCAGTCACCAGTATTGGAACGTTTCACTTTATAACTCACACGAGGTACAGATTCCAGGATACATTTACAATGAGGAATTACCAGAGACAATATTAATGAAATGCACTCATACGATATAAAATCCACAAACTAAATGATATTCTGCACATACCAATAAATGAAAAGTACAGAGATAAGGTTGATAAAATGCACTCCTGATACTGTGTTATATAAACTGAAATGTGGATTACAAAACTAGGTAAGTGGTGTGCAAACTTTATCAATCATTATTCCACCCACAGCTGAGATGCTGATTCCCCTCTGTCAGTGATCCCCCTCACTGTGATTCTCTGGCCCAGTCTCTCTCACAGTCTAGCAGGAGCGGGGGTGGGGAGGTGGGCATCATTTCCTGCTGCTCTTAGCACAGTCTATTTTTAAAAAACTCTGCTTTCTGCATGGAACCAATTTATTGGCCTAATGGGTTCTGTTTAGCTGTCAGTAAATTCTGTGATATTATTGGAAATAAATCCTCTGGGCTAACCGCCAGTATCAGTATAGTGCTCATAGTGTATGGCGCCCAGACAAAAGGGCTTACAGTCCAGAGGAAATTCTAAATAAAGCATCTAACTTCTGTCAGTCCATATTGGTCACAAGGAGGTTTATGGTATTTTTATTATCCAAGCCTTCGATCAATTATATAAAGCTAACTTCGCACAGTTGCTAGAGAATATAAGACAGAATCTTCCAACATCCTGTATGAGTTAGATCTGGTTAAAATGAATGTCCTTCCTTGTTTATGATGCCTCATACCAATGCTCCCTTTGACGCTGCCCAGGCAGGCGCTACGGAGGCTTAACAGTTGGCTTTGATCTTTCATTTTGCGTCAGAGATGGCCTCCTCTTAAGCTGGACAAATTGCAGCTTCCACAGTGAATGTGGGCGTGTCGATTTTCCATAGTTTAAGAAATACCAACCAAGTTCCTTGCTTTCCGACGTAGTTGATTGGGCTTGTCAGGACCCATGGTCAATTTGGCACGATATCGAGGCTTTCTAGGCTAATTGTCCCCTCATTAATCTGTTGTTCATGGACAAGATGAGGAACGTTATGGAGAATTGCAAAAACCGATTGTCCTTAACACAGTGAAAGCGTGGAGAATGATGGGACAAGTTGAGTGCACTTCACAAAACAAAAACTTCGGCTTTCACTCCCATTGTAGGATTGGTAGGATTCCAGCCGGGATTTATGGATTCTGGCTTGAGGCTCTAGGAGTCCAGATGAGTTTCCTGTTTGGGAGAATTGTTTGACGGGGAGGTCATGATGAATTTTGAGCAGCTGAGGCAGGAATATGAGGTATGTCGGAGGGACCTCTTTTGCTACTTTCAGCTTCAGGACTTTATAGAGAAAAATTAATGGTCCGTCTCTGTAAGTCAGACATGGAGACGAAAGTGCTTCAGAGTACGGGCACTCTCTCGTTCAGCACCTTCTGTCATCTATTAGGAGGTAGTGTCTCGAAAGACATTCACCCTGTTACACCAGAACAGGAAGAGTTATTCAGCCCCTGGAGCCTGATATGCAGTTACGGGAGGAGGCCAGTCAGCTCCTCGAGTCGATAACACTGGGCCCAGAGTAGGCATGCAGCACCAGTACCCTGTTATGCAGCAATAGGATCAATCTATTCAGCCTCCTCAAGTATGTAACATAGGAACTGGAAGAGGGACTGGTGATTGGTGCACTGGGATACCAGGAGGATATTCAGTCCCATCAAGCCTGTTGCACGGGAATTGGAGAAGGATGCAAACTATAAGATTTCTTATGGGAAAGGAGGAAGAAGATTACCTCACGTGTCTGGTGTATGGGAACAGAAGAAGGCCACTGATTCCCTCAGTCCTATATCAGGGTTGCAGGAGAGACCGTTCAGTATCTTCAGCCTGTGATGGAGGAATATGAGAAGATTTTTTCAGCCCCTCAAACTGTGACACAGCAACAGGAAGATTGCATAAGCCCTTACAGCTCTTACGCATCAACAAGCAGACCCTCGAGATGGTGATGTAGAACACCAGAAAGACATCAGCCCATCGATTTTGTGCACAAGGAAGAGAATGAGTCAATTCAGCGCTCAGACCTCTTACAGAGCAATCAGAGCAGGTCATTTCACGCCATGTGCCAATTACACAGGATTGGAGCAAACAAAGAGATTATAGAGAATTTAGAATTATCACCTTCACGATGGAATATAGAGTAGTCAGAAAAATGTTGAAATTTAAGAAATATTGTTAAAGTCGATTATTCAGGAATTAATGACAAGAAATTTGAAAAGTCAAACCACAATCCATCAGAATCAACATGATTTGGATGATTGTGGGCCTAGAGATGATATATTTAGACTTCCAGAAGGCATTGAATAGCTCTGCAAAAATGATTAGTCTGCAGAATTATTTCGTTTACGATTAAAAGTAATTTATCAGTTTGGATACAGGCTTGTTGAAGCAACAAAATGCAGTGAGATGGACAAAATATGGGTCATTTTCTGTTTGGCAAAATTCAACTTTTAGGAAACCATATGTCTTGGTCCCCAGGCCCCAACTATTTACAATCTATAGTCTTAAGTAGTTGAGAGGATAGAGCATGTTATAACCAAATTAACAGATGACACTAACTCAGGTGAGAAATTGCAATGAAGATGCAAGAAATTAGAAAATGTATATGGATAGGTTGGGGTAACATTTGACAGAAGAAACTGAACAACGAAAAGTATGAGTGTATCCGTTTGGATCAGTGTAGCAGAAAGGCTAATTATTATCCAAATGGAGAGAGACTTCAGAATGATTAGGTACAGAGGGATCTGGCTGCCCGCGTCCATACTATAGAATACTCCGATGTAGGTACAGCAGATAATGAGAAAGGCAAGTGCAGCTTTGGCACTTATTTCTAAAACACGGGATTATAAAGGGAGGGAGATGTGAGATCGCAACTGAGTAATGTGTGCAGTCTTGGTGTCCTGACTGTAGGAGGGATGTATTTGCCATGGAGGCAGTTCAGAAGTGGTTTATTCGATTGACTCCAGAGATGAGGAGATTGTCCTCTGTAGAGAGATTGGGCAGTTCAGGCCAACACTGCCTGCAGTATAGAAAAATGAGAGGAGATGTCAGAGGTCTGGACGATGTTAAAGGTGATTTACAATGTAGATGTGAAGTGGATATTTCCTCATGTGGGACAATCTCGAACGATCCTAAAACCATAGTTTTAGGATGAGGTGGGGGAGAAGTGAAACAGGGGTGGGGAGAAAATACTTCTGTCACAGGGTTGGGAATCAGTGTAATTCACTGCCCCAGAGTGCAGTAGGTGCTGGGATATTGAGTAAGTGAAGGAATATGGAGATCGGACAGGAACGTGGAACTGAGGCCACAATGACATCAGCTAAGATTGTATTCAATGTCGGAACAGGCCTGAGGGGTTGGATTGCCGAACTGATGCTCCTCGTTCTTATTCAGCCCTTTGAATGTGTTACACATAAATGGGAGAGGACTGGTGATCAAACAGGAAGCAGAAATTCTGGATAAATCAGCCTTAGTCAGTTTGAAGAACGTCACCAGTGACCAGTGCTAGGTCCACAGCTCTTGACAATCTGTATCAATGATCAGGAGGAGTGGAACAAATGTACTGTAACTATGTATGCCGATTAAACTAAGATAAACAGGAAACTAAATTATCAAGGGAAGGTGGAGAGTCTGTAATTGGATATGGACAGATGAAGTCAATGGATAAACATTTAGCAAATGGGATTAAAGATAATATATAATCAGCCATTTTCTTTAGGAAGAATAGTAGGTAGTATGTTACTGAAATGGAAAAAATACTACAGGACTTAGTGATGCAGTGTGTACAGGAGGGTTCATTCTGACCCGATCAGACACGGGAAGTGTTGCTCCATCCCCTTGATGTTCCCAGGGACCCAATTGCTCTCAACCACCAAATATATCCTCCGACTCCAAATGGTGATGTTGACGTCGGCATACTGGGAGATGATGGACCTATCACCCACTCCTGCCTGGAAAGGTCGGGATCATAGAAGCTGAGTGAAACAGTGACCCTGGCAGCACCGTCCTCCCCCGGTGTGAAGATGCAGATCGTCTTGAAGGAAGTGACACCACTCTGTGACCAGCTCCTTTTTCAATCAGGGTCCCCTCACACTCTGCTCCTGAGTTAAATGTATCTTGGGAAGCTGTTTCTGGAAAACCCAGAGTGGATACAGCAGATCCCTTTCCCCAAGCACACTCACTCCATGTTTTCAGATCTTCCTCTCTGTGCAGCCTCTGCTCCATTTGTTGTTCATCTTACAGACACAGGTGTTGTAACTACAGTCCCCATGCTCCATCCAAAGTTGGGTCACCAAATCCTCAGGTCTCCCTGAACAACCTCCAGCAAACCATCCACTAACCTCCACTAACTTTTCTATAACAGGAGTCAGTCAGAAGCCACTCAGCTACAAGTTCGATGCCTGCTCTTTTACAATTATACTCGAGAGGTTTCCTCGTGTTATTGACCACACAATCATCTGAGAGGGACAAGCACAGGTGTTCAGTGGACACGCACAGTCCAAGCTTCAAAGGCGTGTCTAAAGCTGCCGGAACCCCTGACCAACATAGAGCACCACATGGGGCATACCAGGAAGTGAATAATAGCCCAGTACACACACACACCCCTGTCCAATGATCTCATATGGGGCACATCAGGAAGTGAACAATAGACTAGCATGCACACACCCCTGTCCAATGATCACCACATGGGGCACACCAGGAAGTGAACAATAGACCAGCACACACACCTGTCCAATGATCACCACATGGGGCACACCGGGAAGTGAACAGCAGCCAAACACACACACCCCTGTCCATGGAGCAGTACAAGAGACACACCAGGAAGTGATCGACAGCCCAGCACACACCTCCCTGTCTATGAACTACCACATGGAACACACCTGGAAGTGAACAACAGCCCAGCACCCACACGCCTGTCTATTGAGCACCACATGGAACACAACAGGAACTGAACAGTAGTCTGACACATACCAGTTCATTGCGAAGCTCAGAAACAATGCCAGCTCTTGATACACAAGGGATCCTAATTGGACCCACAACCGGGACGTAGAGGAGACCACAAGCCATACATTTTGCACATTGTTTCTGAGCTTCATAATGATTTCCCTGGGATTCTAGGGATATGAGCACCAACGGCCAAGTTAAGGTACAGAAAGACGGATATTCATGTTATAATTGGATGATGACTTGATAGACAAGTTCAGTAAACGTGGCTCTTCTCAGACAAATGGGATTAACTGGATGAGTAGTACTTTCTTAGGTCCAATAACAAAAATAAGAATATAAAGTAAATGAGCTGACAAATCAGCTGAAATCCACGTCACAGAATCAGACACCATGATCCAGATGATATACCTGTGCAGCATGTAGCAGTGTTCAGACCAGGCTAGTGTCTGCTCAATACAACCCAGCAATCTGTGCAGACCACACCAGTCCATGAACTGCCTCTCCAGCAGTTATATAAAACACCAATATTTACCCTCCCAGCATGTAGAGCAGTGGACGCCACCCCAGGGCATGGATCTGTAAACCAGGAGCAGTTACTCTACCAGCATGAAGGACTGTGTATCCCACCCCAGTGCATTGAACTGTAAACCAGGAGCAGTTACCCTCCCAGTATGTAGGACTGTGTACACTGCCCCAGTGCATTGTTCAGTAACACTGTGTTAGATCACTGCACAGCGAGGGGAAACCTGCAGCCCATGCTGGAAGTGACAGGATGTGCAGCTCCCATCTATTTACAGCTCCATATTTCCATTGTATCAGTGGATGTAGAATATCTGAAGAGGAACAAGGAAAATGACTTAGGGTTAAGTAGGCAAGGATCAGACAAGGTTCTAGAGGGTTACAAGGTAGTCAGGAAGGAAGTGAAGAATAATCTCAGGAGAGCGAGAAGCGGGCATGGAAAAGACTTGGTGAGTAGGATTAAGGTAAAACTGAAGATGTTCTATACTTTTGTGAGGAACAAGATGATGGCTTTAGTGAGGGTAGGACTCATCAGGATAGTGGAGGGAACTTGTGCCAGGAGTCGGAGGAGGTAGGGGAACATACAACATAGAACACTACAGCGCAGTACAGGCCCTTCAGCCCTCGAAGTTGCGCCGACCTGTCATACCAATCTGAAACCTATCTAACCTACACTATTCCATGTACGTCCATATGCTTGTCCAGTGACGACTTAAATGTACTTAAAGTTGGCGAATCTACTACTGTTGCAGGCAAAGCATTCCAATGCTCTCTCTTCAGGTCTTTCCTGTCTACCTTGTAACCCTCAAGTGCCCTGACTGAGCCTTCACATCTCATCCTAACATAAGTCGCCGTCTTCCTCTTGACCAGAGATTCCACTTCATTCGTAAACCATGGCTCCCGCACTCTACAGCTTCCTCCCTGCCTGACAGATACATACATATCAATGACAAACAGTAGCTTTTCCTTGAATAAGCTCCACATTTCTAATGTGCCCATACCCTGCTGTTTCCTTCCCCATCATATGCTTCCTAAATCTTGCCGAATGGCATCGTAAATGCCTTTCCCCCAGCTGTAACTCTTGCCCAGTGGTATACACCTATCCCTTTCTATCACTAAAATAAACATAACAGAATTGTAATTGCTATCACCAAACTGCTTCCAAGTCTAACACCTGACCAGGCTCATTATCCAGTTTCAAAACTAATGTGGCTTCGCCCCTTGTTGGCCTGTCTATACACTATGTCAGGAAGCCCTCCTGCACACACTGGACAAAATCTGACCCCTCTATCATACTCGTACTATAGTGTTCCCGTTCAATATTTCAAAAGTTGAAGTTGTCCGTTACATCTGCCCTGTCTCTGTCACTCCTATCGAGAATCATCTTTGCTATTCTTTGCTCTACATCTCTGGAACTATTCGGAGGCCTTTGTAAAACTCCCAACGGGGTGACCTCTCCTTTCCTGTTTCTAACTTCAACCCATTCCACTTCAGATGACGAGTCCTCAAACATCCTTTCTGCAACTGTAATACTGTCCTTGACCAAAAATGTAACACCTCCCCCTCTTTTACCATCTTCTCTTTTCTTACTGAAACATTGAAATCCTGGAACCTGCAACAACTATTCCTGTCCCTGCTCTAACCATGTCTCCAAAATGGCCACAACATTGAAGTCCCAGCTACCAACCCATGCTGCATGTTCACCCACCTTATTCCGGATGCTCCTGGCATTGACGTGGACACACTTCAAACCAACCTCTTGCTTGCCGGTGCTGTCTTGCATTCCTGAAACTGGATATTGGACCTCCCTACTCTCAACCCTTTCTATATAACTACAATTTTGGTTACCATCCCCCTGCTTGATTAGATTAAACCCACCCCAATAGCCTTAGCGAAATCCCCCCCCACCCCCCCACCCAGGATATTGGTACCCTTCTGGTTCAGATGAAGCCCATCCTGCTTGTAGAGGTCCCACCTACCCCAGAAAGAGCCCCAATTATCCAGGAATCCAAAACCCTCCCTCCTGTACCATCCCTGAAGCCACGTGTTCACCTTCTCTCTCTCTCCCTATTCGTTGCCTCACTAGCACGTGGCACGGGCAAGAAACCAGAGCCTTGAAGAGTATTTCCACTGCAACTGCATCGAAGCAATTCTGACCAAACCATTTGTAAGGTGATGCGATTAATTTATTACACGTTCTTTGAATTGAAATATTCTATAATTCTGCCCTAGAAGGTGTAAGTGAGAAAGGATTGAAAAGTATGAAACTGGCCCAGTGGTGGTGGTAATATATCTAGGTATCAGACAAAACTGTTCTGTGCATCCAGAGATATTTTCAAAACCAAACAGCCGTGCAATGTGAGATATTCCCAGTATTTAATGTCCTCTGGTAGAAAAAAATGACACTTGTGCAGTGGCTTGGGGAGACCAGCAGGGGGTGGCATTGTATGACTATAAACTTAACAGGGAGAGACGTAGAGGTGGAGGAGGGGAGTAAGGGTTTATCTCAATTTCAATGGATTTACCCCCAAAATCACAGAGCCATCATTTCACAGAGATACACACAAACATACATAGACACATTAAACACACAACACGTATACATACAGGTATGGACACTTACACACAAACACATGCACACGCCCGCACACACAGTGGTTTCTTTAAGATAGAGATAAGTATGTTTTTCATGAATAAGGGAATCAATGGTCAGTTGGTGAGGGAAGGAGAATGTGGCTGAGAAACATTTTAACTGTGATCAAACGGCACAGCAGATCCAAGGGGCTAAATGGTCTAATTCTGTTCCAATTTCCTTTTTTGTGAAGGGATTTATTTTGGAAATTGAATTTCAATGCTGATTACTGGGTCAAATGTAGGATTCGTAGCAGTGTGGAGGAACAAACGGATCTAGGGGTCCATGTCTGCAGGTCTCTCATTTGCCACCTAAGTTGATAGGGTTGTTAAGAAGGCGTATGGTGTGTTGGTTTTCATTAGCAGGGGGACTGAGTTGAAGAGTCGCAAGATTATGCTATAAAGCTCTGGTGAGACCACATTTGAAATGTTCTGTTCGCCTCAGTAAAGAAAGGATATGGAAGCTTTAGAGCAGGTGCAGATGAGATTTCCCAGAATGCTGCCTGGACGAGAGGGCTTGTCATATGAAGAAAGGTTGAGGGAGCGATGGCTTTTCTCATTGGAGTAAAGAAGGATGAGAGGTAACTTGATAGAGCTGAACAAGATGGTGAGAGTTACAGACAGAGTAAATAGCCAGAGACCTCTTCCCAGGGTGGAAATGGTTGTCACGAGGTGAGCATAATTTTAAGGTGTTTGGAGAAAGGTTTTGGAAGATGTCGAAGGCAGTGAGACACCAGCCCCCCTCCCCCCCCCCCCCACACAAACCGGGCCCCTAGGTACTGTGAGACAGCCGTGCTAACCATAGAGACATCATGCCCCTCTCCCCCTCCCCAAAAACCGGATCTCTGGTACTGTGAGGCAGTCCTGCTCACCACTGAGACACGATACCTCCCTCCCCCTCCCCCCAAACCGGGTCCCTGGGACTCTGAGGCAGTCTTGCTAACAACTGAGACACCATGCACCCCCCTATCCCCCCGAAACCACGTCCCTGGTACTGCGAGACAGCCGTGCTCACCACTGAGACACCATGCCCCCCTCCCACTCCCACTCTTCCCCAAACCAGGTCCCTGGTACTGTGAGACAGCCGTCCTAACCACTGAGACACCATGCCCCCCTCCCCCTCCCCCCAAAACCGGGTCCCTGGTACTGTGAGACAGCCGTGCTCACCACTGAGACACCATGCACCCCTCCCACTCCCACTCTTCCCCAAACCAGGTCCCTGGTACTGTGAGACAGCCGTCCTAACCACTGAGACACCATGCCCCCCTCCCCCTCCCCCCAAAACCGGGTCCCTGGTACTGTGAGACAGCCGTGCTCACCACTGAGACACCAGGCCCCCCTCCCCTCCCCCAAACCGGGTCCCTGGTACTTTGAGACAGCTGTGTTAGCGACTGAGACACCGTGTCCCAAATCCCCACCCCCATCCCTCCAACCGGGTCCATGGTACTGTGAGACAGCCGTACTAAACACTGAGACATTATGCCCCCCTCCCCATCCCCCCAAACCGGGTCCCTGCTACTGTGAGACAGCTGTCCGAACCACTGAGACACCATGCCCCCCTCCCACACCCCCAAACCGGGTTCCTGGTACTGAGAGACAGACGTGCTAACAACTGAGGCACCATGCCTCCCACTCCCTCCCTCCAATCCGTGTGCCTGGTACTGTGAAACAACCATGCTAACCACTGAGACATCATTCCCTTGTCCCCGCCCCCTCCCCAAAACGGATTCACTGTGCGCGGTAATACTGGGGAAAATGTGAATAAAAGTGATGAGCTTCGAGCTATGATGTTGTGGCCATAGTCGAGACGTGGGTTTCTCAGGGGCAGGAATGGTTGCTGGAAGTTCCAGGGTTTAGAACATTTAAAAAGAATAGGGAGGAGGTAAAAAGAGGAGGGGGTGTAGCACTGCTAATCAGAGAGGGTATCACAGCTACAGAAGTTAACATTATCGTGGAGGGTATGCCTACTGAGTCAGTATGGGTGGAAATTAGGAACAGTAAGGCAGCAATCACCTCATTACGGGTTTACTACAGGACCCCAATAGAAGCAGGGAGATTGAAGAAAGCATAGGTCGGCAGATTTTGGAAAGGTGTGAATGGAATAGGGTCGTTGTAATGGGTGACTAACTTTCCCAATATTGTTTGGAACCTCCTTCCAGCAGATGGTGTGGAAGGAGCTGTTTTTGTAAGGTGGGTTCAGGAGGATTTCCTAACTCAGTACGTTGACAGGCCGACGAAGGGAAAGGGCATTTTGGATTTGGTGCTCGACAATGAGCCGGGGCAGGTGTCAAATCTTGCGGTTAGAGAGCATTTTGGTGATAGTTACCACAACTGCCTCATATTCTACTTAGCTATGGAGAAGGAGAGAAGCAGGTAGAATGGGAGGATATTTTGTTGGCGAAAAGGAAACTATGATACTATCAGACTGCGTTGCGAAGCATGGACTGGGAGCAATTGTTCCATGGAAAGGCCACTCTAGACATGTGGAGACGATTTAAGGAACAGTTGTTGCGAGTGATGCATAAATAAGCTCCTTTGAGACAGGCAAGAAAGGGTAAGATAAAGGAATCTTGGATAAAGAGAGGGGAGGAGCTTCTCGTCAAAAGAAAGAAGGCAGCTTACGTAAGGTGGAGGAAGCAAGGGTCTTGCTCAGCTCTAGAGGATTACAGGCAGGCGAGGAAGGAGCTCAAAAATGGCCTGAGGAGAGCCAGGAGGGGGCAGGAAGGATTAGGAAGAATAATGGTCAAAGAAAGAGTAGGGCCGATCTGGGATAGCATCGGGAACTTGTGTACAGAGTCTGAGGAGGTAGGGGAAGCCCTAAATGAGGTTCTTGCTTCTGTCTTTACGAAAGAAAAGGACCTTATAGTGAATGAAACTATTGAGGAGCAGGTAATCATGCTGCAACAGATCGATTGAGGAAGCTGATGTGCTGAACATTTTGACAAACATTAATATTAACAAGTCGCCAGGGCCAGACCGGGATTGTCTTCGGCTGCTTTGGGAAGTAAGAAATGTGATTGCTTCACAACTTGCGAAGATCCTTACATCCTCGTTCTCCATTGGAGTCGTACCTGAGGACTGGAGGGAGGCAAATGTAATTCCTCTCTTCAAGAAAGGAAATAGGGAAATCCCCGGAAATTACAGACCAGTCAGTCTCACGTCTGTCATCTTCAAGGTGTTCGAAAGGATTCTGAGGGATAGGATTTATGAACATCTGGAAGAGCATGGCTTGATTAAAGGCAGTCAGCACGGCTTTGTGAGGGGCAGGTCATGCCTCACAAATCTTACTGAGTTCTTTGAGGATGTTACTCGACAAGTTGATGAGGGTCGAGCGGTGGATATGGTGTATCTGGACTTCAGTTAGGCATTTGATTAGGTTCCCCATGGTAGGTTCGTTCAGAAGGTCAGGAAGAATGGGATACAGGGAAATTTAGCTGTCTAGATACAAAATTGGCTGGTCGACAGAAGACAGCGAGTTGCAGTGGAAGGAAAATATTCTGCCTGGAAGTCAGTGGTGAATGGTGTTACACAGGGCTCTGTTCTTGGGCCTCTACTGTTTGTAATTTTTATTAATGACTTGGATGAGGAGATTGAAGGATGGGTTAGCAAGTTTGCAGAGGACACAAAGGTTGGAGGTATCATTGACAGTATACAGGACTGTTGTAGGCTGCAGCATGACATTGCCAGGATGCAGAGATGGGCTGAGAGGTGGTAGATGGAATTCAAACTGGATAAATGTGAGGTGATGCATTTTGGAAGATCAAATTTGAATGTTGAGTACAGGATTAAAGGCCGGATTCTTGGCAGTGTGGAGGAACAGCGGTATCTTGGTGTGCAGGTACATAGATCCCTTAAAATTTCCACGCAGGTGGACAGGGTTGTGAAGAAAGCATATGGTGTTTTGGCTTTCATTAACAGGGGGATTGAGATTAAGAGCCGTGAGATCTTGTTGCAGCTCTATAAAACTTTGGTTAGACCGCACTTGGAATACTTTGTCCAGTTCTGGTCGCCCTACTATAGGAAAGATGTGGATGCTTTGGAGAGGGTTCAGAGGAGGTTTACCAGGATGCTGCCTGGACTGGAGGGCTTATCTTACGAAAAGAGGTTGACTGAGCTCGGACTTTTTTCGTTGGAAAAAAGAAGGAAGAGAGGGGACCTAATTGAGGTGTAAAAGATAATGAGAGGCATAGATAGAGTTGATAGCCAAAATCTTTTTCCTAGGGTAGCAATTGTTAACATGAGGGGTCATAGTTTTAAGCCGTTGGGCGGAAAGTAGAGAGAAGATGTCAGAGGCGGGTTCTTTACACAGAGAATTGTGAGAGCATGGAATGCGTTGCCAGCAGCAGTTGTGGAAGCGAGGTCATTGGGGACATTTAAGAGTCTGCTGGACATGCATATGGTCACAGACATTTGAGAGTTCATACATTAGGTGTACCTCACATGAGGATCAATGGTCGGCATAACATCGTGGGCTGAGGGGCCTGCTCTGTGCTGCATTGTTCTATGTTCTATGTTCTAAACAGTAAACAGTGACAAAAGACCACAGATGAGTCAGGATCTGGAGGTAGAAACAGAGGCAGCATTTTGAGTCTGATATGATCCTCTTCTGAAAAATTCATATTGGAAGACATACCTCCCACTGTACATTAACCATCACGGTCAGACATAGCTCCCACTGTACAGTAACCATCACGCCCCGTACATACCTCCCTCTGTACAGTAACCATCACGCCCCGTACATACCTCCCTCTGCACAGTAACCATCACGGCCCGACATCCCTCCCACTGTACAGTAACCCTCACGCCCCGTACATACCTCCATCTGTACAGTAACCATCACACCCCGACATACCTCCCACTGTACAGTAAACATCACGATCAGACATACCTCCCACTGTACAGTAACCATCACGGCCCGACATACCCCCCACTGTACAGTAACCATCACAGCCCGACATACCTCCCACTGTACAGTAACCATCACAGCCCGACATACCTCCCTCTGTACAGTAACCATCACGGCCCGACATCCCTCCCACTGTACAGTAACCATCACACCCCGACATACCTCCCACTGTACAGTAACCATCACGCCCCGTACATACCTCCCTCTGTACAGTAACCATCACACCCTGACATACCTCCCACTGCACAGTAACCATCACAGCCCGACATACCTCCCACTGTACAGTAACCATCACGGTCCGACATACCTCCCACTGTACAGTAACCATCACGGCCTGACATAACTCCCACTGTACAGTAACCATCACGGTCAGACATACCTCCCACTGTACAGTAACCATCACACCGCGACATACCTCCCATTGTACAGTAACCATCACACCCCGACATACCTCCCATTGTACAGTAACCATCGCACCCCGACATACCTCCCACTGTACAGTAACCACCAAGGCCAGACATATCTCCCACTGTACAGTAACCATCACACCCCGACATACCTCCCACTGTACAGTAACCATCACAACACGACATACCTCCCACTGTACAGTAACCATCACGGTCAGACATACCTCCCACTGTACAGTAACCATCACGCCCCGTACATACCTCCATCTGTACAGTAACCATCACACCCCGACATACCTCCCACTGTACTTTAACCATCACAGCCCGACATACCTCCCACTGTACAGTAACCATCACGGCCCGACA
This sequence comes from Chiloscyllium punctatum, assembly GCF_047496795.1. Lineage (NCBI taxonomy): Eukaryota > Metazoa > Chordata > Chondrichthyes > Orectolobiformes > Hemiscylliidae > Chiloscyllium > Chiloscyllium punctatum. Next base: position 14,531,806 of record NC_092772.1, read on the forward strand.
TACCTCCCACTGTACAGTAACCATCACACCCCGACATACCTCCCACTGTACAGTAACCATCACGGTCCGACATACCTCCCACTGTACAGTAACCATCACGGTCAGACATACCTCCCACTGTACAGTAACCATCACAGCCCGACATACCTCCCTCTGTACAGTAACCATCACGGCCCGACATCCCTCCCACTGTACAGTAACCATCACACCCCGACATACCTCCCACTGTACAGTAACCATCACGCCCCGTACATACCTCCCTCTGTACAGTAACCATCACACCCCGACATACCTCCCACTGCACAGTAACCATCACAGCCCGACATACCTCCCACTGTACAGTAACCATCACGGTCCGACATACCTCCCACTGTACAGTAACCATCACGGCCTGACATAACTCCCACTGTACAGTCACCATCACAACCCGAAATACCTCCCACTGTACAGTAACCATCACACCCCGACATACCACCCACTGTACAGTAACCATCACGGTCAGACATACCAACCACTGTACAGTAACCATCACACCCCGACATACCTCCCATCGTACAGTAACCATCACACCCCGACATACCTCCCACTGTACAGTAACCATCACGGTCAGACATACCAACCACTATACAGTAACCATCAAACCCCGACATACCTCCCACTTTAGAGTAACCATCACATCCCGACGTACCGCCCACTCTACAGTAACCATCACAGCCCGACATACCTCCCACTGTACAGTAACCATCACAACACGACATACCTCCCACTGTACAGTCACCATCACACCCCGACATACCTCCCACTGTACAGTAACGATCACGGTCAGACATACCTCCCACTGTACAGTAACCATCACACCCCGACATACCTCCCACTGTACATTAACCATCACGGTCAGACATACCTCCCATTGTACAGTAACCATCACGCCCCGTACATACCTCCCTCTGTACAGTAACCATCACGGCCCAACATCCCTCCCACTGTACAGTAACCATCACGGCCCGACATACCTCCAACTGTACAGTAACCATCACACCCCGACATACCTCCAACTGTACAGTAACCATCACACCCCGACATACCCCCCACTGTACATTAACCATCACACCCCGACATACCTCCCATCGTACAGTAACCATCACACCCTGACATACCTCCCACTGTACAGTAACCATCACGGCCTGACATAACTCCCACTGTACAGTCACCGTCACAACCCGAAATACCTCCCACTGTACAGTAACCGTCACACCCCGACATACCTCCCACTGTACAGTAACCATCACACCCCGACATACCTCCCACTGTATAGTAACCATCACACGCCGACATACCTCCAACTGTACAGTAACCATCACAACCCGACATACCTCCCATTGTACAGTAACCATTACAACCCGACATACCTCCCACTGTACAGTAACCATCAGACCCCGACATACCTCCCACTGTACAGTAACCACCACGGTCCGACATACCTCCCACTGTACAGTAACCATCAGACCCCGACATACCTCCCACTGTACAGTAACCATCACACCCCGACATACCTCCCACTGTATAGTAACCATCACACACCGACATACCTCCCACTGTACAGTAACCTTCACGGCCTGACATACCTCCCACTGTACAGTAAACATCACACCCCGACATACCTCCCACTGTAACAGTAACCATCACGGTCTGACATACCCCCCACTGTACAGTAACCATCACAACCCGAAATACCTCCCACTGTACAGTAACCATCACACGCCGACATACCTCCCACTGTACAGTAACCATCACAACCCGACATACCTCCCACTGTACAGTAACCATCACACCCCGACATACCTCCCACTGTACAGTAACCATCACGGTCAGACATACCACCCACTGTACAGTAACCATCACACCCCGACATACCTCCCATTGTACAGTAACCATCACACCCCGACATACCTCCCACTGTACAGTAACCACCAAGGCCAGACATATCTCCCACTGTACAGTAAACATCACACCCCGACATACCTCCCACTGTACAGTAACCATCACAACACGACATACCTCCCACTGTACAGTCACCATCACACCCCGACATACCTCCCACTGTACAGTCACCATCACACCCCGACATACCTCCCACTGTACAGTAACCATCACACCCCGACATACCTCCCACTGTACATTAACCATCACGGTCAGACATAGCTCCCACTGTACAGTAACCATCACGCCCCGTACATACCTCCCTCGTTACAGTAACCATCACGCCCCGTACATACCTCCCTCTGTACAGTAACCATCACGGCCCGACATCCCTCCCACTGTACAGTAACCCTCACGCCCCGTACATACCTCCATCTGTACAGTAACCGTCACACCCCGACATACCTCCCACTGTACAGTAACCATCACGGTCAGACATACCTCCCACTGTACAGTAACCATCACGGCCTGACATACCCCCCACTGTACAGTAACCATCACAGCCCGACATACCTCCCACTGTACAGTCACCATCACAGCCAGACATACCTCCCTCTGTACAGTAACCATCACGGCCCGACATACCCCCCACTGTACAGTAACCATCACGGCCCGACATCCCTCCCACTGTACAGTAACCATCACAGCCAGACATACCTCCCTCTGTACAGTAACCATCACGGCCCGACATACCTCCCACTGTACAGTCACCATCACAGCCAGACATCCCTCCCACTGTACAGTAACCATCACGGCCCGACATACCTCCCACTGTACAGTAACCATCACAGCCCGACATACCTCCCTCTGTACAGTAACCATCACGGCCCGACATCCCTCCCACTGTACAGTAACCATCACACACCGACATACCTCCCTCTGTACAGTAACCATCACACCCCGACATACCTCCCACTGTACAGTAACCATCACGGTCAGACATACCTCCCACTGTACAGTAACCATCACGGCCTGACATACCCCCCACTGTACAGTAACCATCACAGCCCGACATACCTCCCACTGTACAGTCACCATCACAGCCAGACATACCTCCCTCTGTACAGTAACCATCACGGCCCGACATCCCTCCCACTGTACAGTAACCATCACGGCCCGACATACCTCCCACTGTACAGTAACCATCACGCCCCGTACATACCTCCCTCTGTACAGTAACCATCACGGTCAGACATACCTCCCACTGTACAGTAACCATCACGGCCCGACATACCCCCCACTGTACAGTAACCATCACAGCCCGACATACCTCCCACTGTACAGTCACCATCACAGCCCGACATACCTCCCTCTGTACAGTAACCATCACGGCCCGACATCCCTCCCACTGTACAGTAACCATCACACACCGACATACCTCCCACTGTACAGTAACCATCACGCCCCGTACATACCTCCCTCTGTACAGTAACCATCACACCCCGACATACCTCCCACTGTACAGTAACCATCACGGTCCGACATACCTCCCACTGTACAGTAACCATCACGGCCTGACATAACTCCCACTGTACAGTCACCGTCACAACCCGAAATACCTCCCACTGTACAGTAACCATCACACGCCGACATACCTCCCACTGTACAGTAACCATCACACCCCGACATACCACCCACTGTACAGTAACCATCACACCCCGACATACCACCCACTGTACAGTAACCATCACGGTCAGACATACCAACCACTGTACAGTAACCATCACACCCCGACATACCTCCCTCTGTACAGTAACCATCAGACCCCGACATACCTCCCACTGTACAGTAACCATCAGACCCCGACATACCTCCCACTGTACAGTAACCATCACCCCCCGACATAACTCCCACTGTACAGTAACCATCACAACTCGACATACCTCCCACTGTACAGTAACCATCACGGCCCGACATACCTCCCACAGTAAATAACCATCACCCCCCCGACATACCTCCCACTGTACAGTAACCATCACACCCCGACATACCTCCCACTGTATAGTAACCATCACACACCGACATACCTCCCACTGTACAGTAACCTTCACGGCCTGACATACCTCCCACTGTACAGTAAACATCACACCCCGACATACCTCCCACTGTAACAGTAACCATCACGGTCTGACATACCCCCCACTGTACAGTAACCATCACAACCCGAAATACCTCCCACTGTACAGTAACCATCACACGCCGACATACCTCCCACTGTACAGTAACCATCACAACCCGACATACCTCCCACTGTACAGTAACCATCACACCCCGACATACCTCCCACTGTACAGTAACCATCACGGTCAGACATACCACCCACTGTACAGTAACCATCACACCCCGACATACCTCCCATTGTACAGTAACCATCACACCCCGACATACCTCCCACTGTACAGTAACCACCAAGGCCAGACATATCTCCCACTGTACAGTAACCATCACACCCCGACATACCTCCCACTGTACAGTAACCATCACAACACGACATACCTCCCACTGTACAGTCACCATCACACCCCGACATACCTCCCACTGTACAGTCACCATCACACCCCGACATACCTCCCACTGTACATTAACCATCACGGTCAGACATAGCTCCCACTGTACAGTAACCATCACGCCCCGTACATACCTCCCTCTGTACAGTAACCATCACGCCCCGTACATACCTCCCTCTGTACAGTAACCATCACGGCCCGACATCCCTCCCACTGTACAGTAACCATCACACCCCGACATACCTCCCACTGTACAGTAACCATCACGCCCCGTACATACCTCCCTCTGTACAGTAACCATCACACCCTGACATACCTCCCAATGCACAGTAACCATCACAGCCCGACATACCTCCCACTGTACAGTAACTATCACGGTCCGACATACCTCCCACTGTACAGTAACCATCACGGCCTGACATAACTCCCACTGTACAGACACCGTCACAACCCGAAATACCTCCCACTGTACAGTAACCATCACACGCCGACATACCTCCAACTGTACAGTAACCATCACAACCCGACATACCTCCCACTGTACAGTAACCATCACACGCCGACATACCACCCACTGTACAGTAACCATCACGGTCAGACATACCAACCACTGTACAGAAACCATCACACCCCGACATACCTCCCATTGTACAGTAACCATCACACCCCGACATACCTCCCACTGTACAGTAACCACCAATGCCAGACATATCTCCCACTGTACAGTAACCATCACACCCCGACATACCTCCCCCTGTACAGTAACCATCACAACACGACATACCTCCCACTGTACAGTAACCATCACGGTCAGACATACCTCCCACTGTACAGTAACCATCACACCCCGACATACCTCCCACTGTACAGTAACCATCACGGTCAGACATAGCTCCCACTGTACAGTAACCATCACGCCCCGTACATACCTCCCTCTGTACAGTAACCATCACGCCCCGTACATAACTCCCTCTGTACAGTAACCATCACGGCCCGACATCCCTCCCACTGTACAGTAACCATCACGCCCCGTACATACCTCCATCTGTACAGTAACCATCACACACCGACATACCTCCCAATGTACAGTAACCATCACGGTCCGGCATACCTCCCACTGTACAGTAACCATCACACCCCGACATACCTCCCACTGTACAGTAACCATCACGGTCCGACATACCTCCCACTGTACAGCAACCATCACGGTCAGACATAACTCCCACTGTACAGTAACCATCACAGCCCGACATACCTCCCACTGTACAGTAACGATCACACCCCGACATACCTCCCACTGTACAGTAATCATCACACCCCGACATACCTCCCTCTGTACAGTAACCATCACACCCAGACATACCTCCCACTGTACAGTAACCATCACAGCCCGACATACCTCCCACTGTATAGTAACCATCACGGCCCGACATACCCCCCACTGTACAGTAACCATCACAGCCCGACATACCTCCCACTGTACAGTCACCATCACAGCCCGACATACCTCCCACTGTACAGTAACCATCACGGTCCGGCATACCTCCCAAAGTACAGTAACCCTCACAGCCCGACATACCTCCCACTGTACAGTAACCATCACAGCCCGACATACCTCCCACTGTACAGTCACCATCGCACCCCGACATACCTCCCACTGTACAGTCACCATCACACCCCGACATACCTCCCACTGTACAGTAACCATCACACCCCGACATACCTCCCACTGTACAGTAACTATCACAGCCTGACATACCTCCCTCTGTACAGTAACCATCACGCCCCGTACATACCTCCCTCTGTACAGTAACCATCACGCCCCATACATACCTCCCTCTGTACAGTAACCATCACGCCCCGTACATACCTCCCTCTGTACAGTAACCGTCACACCCCGACATACCTCCCACTGTACAGTAACCATCACACCCCGACATACCTCCCTCTGTACAGTAACCATCACGCCCCGTACATACCTCCCTCTGTACAGTAACCATCACGCCCCATACATACCTCCCACTGTACAGTAACCATCACCCCCCCGTACATACCTCCCTCTGTACAGTAAGCATCACAGTCCGACATACCTCCCACTGTACAGTAACCATCACAGCCCGACATACCTCCCACTGTACAGTAACCATCACGCCCCGTACATACCTCCCTCTGTACAGTAAGCATCACGCCCCGTACATACCTCCCTCTGTACATTAACCATCACACCCCGACATACCTCCCACTGTGCAGTAACCATCACGGTCCGACATACCTCCCACTGTACAGTAACCATCACGCCCCGTACATACCTCCCTCTGTACAGTAAGCATCACGCCCCGTACATACCTCCCACTGTACAGTAACCATCACAGCCCGACATACCTCCCACTGTACAGTAACCATCACGCCCCATACATACCTCCCTCTGTACAGTAACCATCACGCCCCGTACATACCTCCCTCTGTACAGTAACCATCACGGCCCGACATCCCTCCCACTGTACAGTAACCAACACACCCCGACATACCTCCCACTGTACAGTAACCATCACACCCCGACATACCTCCCACTGTACAGTAACCATCACCCCCCCGTACATACCTCCCACTGTACAGTAACCATCACCCCCCGTACATACCTCCCTCTGTACAGTAACCATCACGGCCCGACATACCTCCCACTGTACAGTAACCATCACGGTCCGACATACCTCCCACTGTACAGTAACCATCACGGCCCGTACATACCTCCCTCTGTACAGTAAGCATCACGGTCCGACATACCTCCCACTGTACAGTAACCATCACAGCCCTAGATACCTCCCTCTGTACAGTAACCATCACGGTCCGACATACCTCCCACTGTACAGTAACCATCACGCCCCGTACATACCTCCCTCTGTACAGTAACCATCGCATCCCGACATACTTCCCACTGTACAGTAACCATCACGGCCCGACATCCCTCCCACTGTACAGTAACCATCACGGTCCGACATACCCCCCACTGTACAGTAACCATCACAGCCAGACATATCTCCCACTGTACAGTAACCAAAACACCCCGACATACCTCCCTCTGTACAGTAACCATCACAGCCAGACATATCTCCCACTGTACAGTAACCATCGCATCCCGACATACTTCCCACTGTACAGTAACCATCACACCACGACATACCTCCCACTGTACAGTAACCATCACACCCCGACATACCTCCCTCTGTACAGTAACCATCACAGCCAGACATATCTCCCACTGTACAGTAACCAAAACACCCCGACATACATCCCACTGTACAGTAACCATCACACCCCGACATACCTCCTACTGTACAGTAAACATCACACCCCGACATACCTGCCTCTGTACAGTAACCATCACGGCCAGACATAGCTTCCACTGTACAGTAACCAACACAGCCCGACATACCTCCCACTGTACAGTAACCATCACAGCCCGACATACCTCCCACTGTACAGTAACCATCACACCCCGACATACCTCCCACTGTACAGTAACCATCACACCCCGACATACCTCCCACTGTACAGTAACCATCACGGCCAGATATAGCTCCCACTGAACAGTAACCATCACAGCCCGACATACCTCCCACTGTACAGTGACCATCACAGCCCGACATACCTCCCACTGTACAGTAACCATCACACCCCGACATACCTCCCATTGTACAGTAACCATCACAGCCCGACATACCTCCCACTGTACAGTAACCATCACAGCCCAACATACCTCCCACTGTACAGTAACCATCACACCCCGACATACCTCCCACTGTACAGTAACCATCACAGCCCAACATACCTCCCACTGTACAGTAACCATCACACCCCGACATACCTCCCACTGTACAGTAACCATCACACACCGACATACCTCCCACTGTACAGTAACCACCACACCCCGACATACCTCCCACTGTACACTAACCATCACGGCCCGACATACCTCCCACTGTACAGTAAGCATCACACCCCGACATACCTCCCACTGTACAGTAACCATCACACCCCGACATACCTCCCACTGTACAGTAACCATCACGGCCCGACATACCTCCCACTGTACAGTAACCATCACGGCCCGACATACCTCCCACTGTCCAGTAACCATCACACCCCGACATCCCTCCCACTGTACAGTAACCATCACACCCCGATATACCTCCCACTGTACAGTAACCATCACACCCCGACATCCCTCCCACTGTACAGTAACCATCACACCCCGACATCCCTCCCACTGTACAGTAACCATCACACCCCGACATCCCTCCCACTGTACAGTAACCATCACACCCCGACATCCCTCCCAATGTACAGTAACCATCACACCCCGACATCCCTCCCACTGTACAGTAACCATCACACCCCGACATCCCTCCCACTGTACAGTAACCATCACACCCCGACATACCTCCCACTGTACAGTAACCATCACACCCCGACATACCTCCCACTGTACAGTAACCATCACAGCCCGACATACCTCCCACTGTACAGTAACCATCACACCCCGACATACCTCCCATTGTACAGTAACCATCACAGCCCGACATACCTCCCACTGTACAGTAACCATCACAGCCCAACATACCTCCCACTGTACAGTAACCATCACACCCCGACATACCTCCCACTGTACAGTAACCGTCACACCCCGACATACCTCCCACTGTACAGTAACCACCACACCCCGACATACCTCCCACTGTACAGTAACCATCACACCCCGACATACCTCCCACTGTACACTAACCATCACGGCCCGACATACCTCCCACTGTACAGTAACCATCACACCCCGACATACCTCCCACTGTACAGTAACCATCACACCCCGACATACCTCCCACTGTACAGTAACCATCACGGCCCGACATACCTCCCACTGTACAGTAACCATCACGGCCCGACATACCTCCCACTGTCCAGTAACCATCACACCCCGACATCCCTCCCACTGTACAGTAACCATCACACCCCGATATACCTCCCACTGTACAGTAACCATCACACCCCGACATCCCTCCCACTGTACAGTAACCATCACACCCCGACATCCCTCCCACTGTACAGTAACCATCACACCCCGTCATCCCTCCCACCGTACAGTAACCATCACACCCCGACATACCTCCCACTGTACAGTAACCATCACACCCCGACATCCCTCCCACCGTACAGTAACCATCACACCCCGACATCCCTCCCACTGTACAGTAACCATCACACCCCGACATACCTCCCACTGTACAGTAACCATCACACCCCGACATCCCTCCCACCGTACAGTAACCATCACACCCCGACATCCCTCCCACTGTACAGTAACCATCACGGTCCGACATACCTCCCACTGTACAGTAACCATCACACCCCGACATACCTCCCACTGTACAGTAACCATCACACCCCGACATCCCTCCCACCGTACAGTAACCATCACACCCCGACATCCCTCCCACTGTACAGTAACCATCACACCCCGACATCCCTCCCACCGTACAGTAACCATCACACCCCGACATACCTCCCACTGTACAGTAACCATCACACCCCGACATCCCTCCCACTGTACAGTAACAGGCTCGGCCCAACATACTTTCCACTTTACAAGCGCAATCAAGAGCGGCACGGTGGCTCCGTGTTTAGTACTGATCCTCACAGCGCTAAGGTCCTGGGTTCAATTGCGGCCTTGGGAGATAACTGTGTGGAGTTTGCCCATTCACACCGTATCTGCATGGGTTTCCTCCCACAATCCAAAGATGTGCAGGATCCAAGTGAATTGGCCATACTCAATTGTTAAGTGTCTTAGTCAGAGGGAAACGGGTGTGGGTGCGTTACTCTTCGGAGCAGTGATGTGGACAGGTTAGGCCGAAGGGCATGTTGCCACTCTGTAAGGAATCTAATCTATTCTCCACGGTTCATGTCAGGAATATGATTGAATAATCACTTGTCTGAATGAGTGCAGCTCCAAAAGTACTCTAGTATGGACTTACTAGCAACAGGCAACACAGTTGCGTGGGGAGGATCATGTCTCACAAACTTGATTGAATGTTTTGAGGAAGTGACAAAATTGATTGATGAGGGCGCGGGGCTGGCAGCTGGCCGTCTGGACCTTGGCAAGGCCTTTGATATGGTTTCTTACGGCATGCTCATACAGAAGGTGAAGAGAATGGGATCAGCGGTCAGTTACGAAGATGGATAGAGACCTGTTTGGCCATAGAAGACAAAGTAGTGGTGGAACAGTGTTTTTGTGACTGCAGACCTGTAAATACATTGGCGGAGTTGCAGATTGTGAGGATGATTGCCAGAGAATGCAGCAGGATATAGGTCAGCTGCTGACTTGGACAGAGAAAACACAGATGTAACTTTATTTGGACAGTTGTGACATGATTCATTTTGGAAGGTCTAATGCAGGAGAGCAGTATACAGTGGATAGAAAAACTACTGGCCGCATCATTATCCGAAGGGATCTTGGTGTACAGCTCCACAGTTCCCTGAAAGTGGTAACACGGGTGGAGAGGGTGATCAAGACGACTGACGGCAAACTTGCAGACAGGCATCAGAGCATGCAGTATGAAAATTAGCAGGTCATATTGCAGCTGGAGAGAAACTTAGTTCGAGGTACATTTAGAATATCGTGTACAGTACTGGTTGCCACACGATGTGGAAGTGTTGGAGAGGGTACGGAAAAGTTTTACCAGGATGTTGTCTGGTTTGGAGGGTATTAGCCAGAAGGAGAAATTGAACAAATATGGTTTGTTTGCACCTGGCTATCATTGGCTATGGGGCTCCCTGATAGATATTTACAAAATTATCAGAGGCATAGATAGAAGGATAGTTAGAGGCTTTTTCCCAGAGTAGAAATATCAATTACACAGGACCGTAGATTTTAGGTAAAAGGGGGAAAGTTCAGGAGATGTCAAAGGTAAGGTTTTTTTTGCTGTTCCAGACAGAATGTGAAAGTGCCTGGAATGCACTGATAGAGGAGAAGGAGCCAATATAGCAAGGTTTCAGAGGGATCTTGACACAAGTATGAGTAAGTAGGGAATAGAATGACATAGAAAGTATCGGAGTAAAAACTTTTGTTTTAACTTTAGAAGGGCATCATGTGTCAGTGTGGGCTTCCTGGGATGAAGGACCGTTTCCTGTACCGTACTGTTCTTTAAGACAAGATTTGAGCGCGGGAGTGGCAAGATGCTCACTGAATGATTACTGATTACCAACAACCATATTATTGTGGATCCCTCCCCTCATCGACTTGCAGCTTCATATCCATCCCCACTGTGGGCAAACTCAATATTGAGAATTTGACATGAATGTCAGAGCTGGTCCCTGGTGACTCCATCTTGCCCCTCGCTCCTGCAGCCTTCTATCTTGGACACCAACGTCTCAGGGGACACTGCACAGACAGATGCTGCATGTACTCCACACCCACCAATGCTGGCACATGTCACATGCCAGCCCCACCATGCCATCCCAGCACATCTCTGACCCACTGACAGTACGCTTCTGTACTTCAATGCTGCAGTTCAGGGTGCACTGACAGCTCTCAATGCAATGCTGCTGCAAGGACACTGTGCTCAGGGACACACATCCAGCTCATGGGCTGTCTCTCTGGGCTGCTCACTCCGTGTTTGTACACACTCACTTTGACCTGACTTAAACGCTCACAGAATAAAAGCCTTGCCTTACTCTGTCTTTAGCAGAGTTTCCCCTCAGCTAGAGATACCAGGCTCACCTGTCTGCTGTATTGTCTTGGTGTTTAGCAGAGACACAAGCCCAGTAAGCTTGATATCATTGTCCACAGTCAGTCACGGTGCCCAGCACAGTGAGTCAGGGGGAGTCTCAGATCCCAGTCCAGGAGCTTGGACATGGTCAGTCACGGTGCCCAGCACAGTGAGTCAGGGGGAGTCTCAGATCCCAGTCTGGGAGCTTGGACACGGTCAGTCAGCCTCTCGTGGTTGTTAGGGTCAGGGTCCTTCCCCTGTGAGGGGGTGAGGAGATGAATGTTAGGCTGCCCCATATCTCTCTTCGCTCTTTGTGCCCTAGTGTGGGATGGTTCCTTCCGCAATGTGAGAATTTTCAAGAAGGAGACACACGCACACACACACACACACAGACACAGCGAGGGAAGGACATGCACACACAGCGAGGGAAGGACATGCACGCACACATACAGAGAGAGCGAGGGATACACTCAGTGAGGGAGGGACACACACAGAGCGAGGGAGGGACACGCTGAAACACGCAGCGAGGGAGGGAGCATGGACGCACACAGCGTGGGAGACACACACACACACACAGCGAGGGAGCGACACGCTCACACACAGTGAGGGGGGATACACACAGACACACGGTGAGGGAGGGACACACACACTGCGAGGGACGGGGACACACACGCAAAGCGAAGGAGGGACACGCGCGCGCACGTGCGCACACACACACAAAACACAGAGCAAGGAAGAGACGCGCACACACAGCGAGGGAGGGACAAACACACACACAAGGGACGGACAGCTGGGGGAAAGGTTTCGAGGTGTGCTGCATGAGTGAGTGGGCAGCATAGACACCAGGCAGAGTTGGGCAGAGGGGCAGAGAAGAGATTACATAGAGACTGAGAGAAGATGCTGCACTCACTGAGAGAACATGAGCCTTGTTGCGAGGTGGGTGCAGTAACAGAGATAGAGTGAGGGAGAGGTCACTAAAGTGCAGATGGTGCCACTTACCTGGTGGTATGGAGAAGATCACTGACCTCCCTCCTACACTGCTGGGCATTCACCCAGAAGGCTAGCACCACACTGACCCAGGGGTCAGCCTCGGACCAAGCTGGAAGGGTCTGGTGTCATAGCTTCCCCTGTCAGCCCTGGAGGAAGATAATGTCCCTCTCATGCACCATGTCATACACCAGGACCAGGGGCTGGGGCACAAAGTGGGGCCCCAGTTTTACCCCCTCTGCCATGTCCAGGCCAGATTTAGATTCACAATCCAAGAGTAAAATGACTTTTTAAAGATGGCTCCTGAAACAGGGAGGCCGGTGCATTCTGGGATATCCAGGCAGAGGGCAGTTGTTATGACAAAGGGGAAAATCATCGTGTTAATGTCAGATGAGAGGAAGACCACGCGGGCAGGGAGAGTAGTTAATGAGACAGATTGGAGATGGTATCATGAGAAAATGCAATTCACCTTGTGGAGAGTAACCCTCCATGAAACCTGAATAAAATGACAAATCATAAGATGGGTTCGGCCTCTGTCTGTCTGTCTGAATCAAAATAGGGATGAACTATTGGGAGCAACAAACTTGGAGTGGAGAATTATACAGGAGATTCAAATCCTTAAAACAGGATAATACAATGTTCCAGACTGTTCAAAGGAGCCGAGGAAAAATCTCCAATCCTCACTAGATGCAGGGATGGTGCCGGAGGCCTGGAGAACAGCTTATACTGCAACTTTGTTTAATGTGAAGCACGGGAATGACTGAATAGGTCGAGGCTGGAATTCTGAGACGGTGATGAACGGTCACCGAGGATGTCCCAGAGACTCCAGGACAATCAGTCAGGATTTGTTCAAGGAAGATCGCGTGTAATTAATCTGACTGTCGGTTTGAGGCAGTAACTTGTAACTGCATGTGAATTACTCGGATTTGACAAGAGATCCCATGGCAGACTGTTTAAAAACAGAAACTATGGGGTCCAGGTGAATGGAGCAAACAACCCAGAGAAGTGCAAGGCAAGGCCTTTGGAGACATCAACAACAGGGAGGAATGGACAATAAATGAGAATATGGTCAGTGTGGGCAGGTAAATGAAGGTAGCTGGAAACATCAATAATCTTGTTAATGTCGCAAATGGCATCATTTCCTGTGTCAGCCAAAGGGCAGAGTTTCAGAGCAGGAAGCTTATGCTGGAACTGTATAAAGAATGAGTTCAGTCGCGGCTTGTGGACTGTGTGCAGTTCTGGTCACCCCATCACATGGAAGGATGGAATTAGCCTGGAGAGAGTACAGAGGAGATTCTTCACCCTGTGACAGTGGAAGTGTAGTTTTGGGGAAAGATTGGAAGGGAGGATACTGAGAGGAGATTTGATTGGGGTGCACATATTGCCAGGAGCCTGGGTAGAAAGGGAGAGAATATCTTGTTCCAATTGGAGACCTCAGTTACCAGTGGCAAATATTTAATGTAATTGGTTGAAATATTAGAGAAGTGATGAGGAAAGATATTTCACGCAGTTTAGGGTTGGGATCTGGGAGTCACGCTTGGAAGTGGAGTAGAGGCAGAAACTTTCAAACCATTTTTAAAAAGTGCCGGGATCGGCACCTGAAGCCCTACACTTTCCAGGGAGAGAGAACTAGGGCTTTAAAAAACAACGTTACATCTTGTCCAATGCAGACAGTAGACAGAGTCATCTCCTCTATAGTGTGCTATTTTCTGAAGTTTTCAAATGTTACCAATATATGATAGGATTAATACGCAGGGATGAGGGGTGAGGGCAGGGAGAAGCAGTGTGTGAATTGATTAGCATCACAATAATACTGGTCCCATCCTTTATACACATTGCTACATCACTGTGTTGGCCTGTTTATCCTTCCTGTAGAAATGGGGAAAAGATTTGATTATCCAGGTCTGTCGTGGTCACACTACAGCCCCATCTCCATCTGATCTGGTTCACACTATTTAAAGCTACCATTTCACTGGCCTTGTTGAAAAGTTCCCAGCTTCATTATTGCCCCACTGAAGGCTGCTGTCAGTCAACTAATTGTTTCTCACTCTCAATTATTGCACTTCATTCTCTACCACTATCCTGAACTTTACAATAAAATGATCGCTGCGCCCCAAAACCATCCCCTACCGACACCGGATCCACTTGCCCCACCTCTTTCCCAAGGACCTGATCCAATAGTACATGCTCTCTTGGGTTGGATACATACTCCTGCAGTGAGCTCTCCTCCATGTAATCCAGGAACACTTGACCCCCGTGAACCTTCACCACCAGTATCTCTGTCTGTATCTGCAAACATTAGGTTTCTCAGTATAACTAACCTGTAGTATTGTCATTGCTCTCAAATGATCCTGCATATTTATTCTCCATCATTTCTTTGGTTGCTGGCTGACAGACTGTACCTGAAAGTGTAATTGTATACTTGTTTTGTAGCTACAGCCAAATTCATTCTGTCCTTTGACGGATCCTCTTTCTCTTGGACTCCTTAACTAATGCTAATCTAAACCAATACTTCTACCTTCATCCTTTCCCTTGTCTTCTATCAGTTTGGAATCCTTTTTACTCGGCAATATTTAAACACACAGTCCTGCCATTCCTTGAGCCAGCTCTCGGTGATCAGTCCATCAGATTTCCACACACCAAAATGCATCTAGAACTCCCCACACTCCGAGTATTCATGTCTATGTAGAGTACCTCAGATTAAGGCTTTCTTTCTTACTCCATCTTCCACTGATAAACGTGTTGTTGTAAATTAATACCAACTGCATTGCCCATTATTTTGAGAATCATGTTAGCCTCCTCTACTATTCCATTTTGTATCCTAACCACACACCAAGTTATGTTCAATCCCTCCCAAACACCCCGTAAGAAAATCAGTCCCAGCTCCGTCACGTTAGCCTTTCCAGCTTGTACAGTTGCTGCCTTCCCCAGAACCAGTCTCAATGTCCCTGGAATCTGAAGCCCGTCCTGCTGCACCATCGTTTCAATCACACTCTCATCTACCTAAAACTCCGAGTCCTGTTCTCACTTGGACATGGAAATGGGAGTATTCCAGGGATTGCTGCATTTTCAGACCAGCTTACTAACCATCCACCGAGCTCCCAAAATTCTGACTCCCAGACCACATCACCCTTCCTACCCAGGTCATTCCAACCAACACGGACATGACCTTTGACTGCTCACTGTCCCCCAGACGAATATCCTCCAGCCACCGTGACATTCTTAACCCCACTATCCTGGAATTACAGAGACGCTCACACCTTCTTCACTTTCCTGTCTCCCCTGTGACGATTGCTCCTCCTTCCTTCTCCCTCCCCTCCTGTAAAGTCATTTTGCTTGTGGGGTCACAGACATGGCTCTGACTTCCTCCCTTGAGCAGTCTATACCTTCATCAGCTTCCAAACTGGGAAACTGAATTGGGAGGGAGACACTAGGATATTCTTGTATTCCCTGACTGTTTCTCTCCGATTGATTAGTTCCCCAGACCCTTCCTTTTTCCAGACCGTCATGTCTGCAGGGTGATCTGCTCTGCGTGTGTGCTATCCACCTAACTCTCAGCATCACAGGTCTCCCATAGAGTCTCTAGTCACTGTCTGAGCTCCCTGACCCAGTGTCCATCTAGGACACGAGCAGGGCGCTATGACTTCCCAATGTAGCAGAACACATTTTCCATCTGACAAGTATGTCTTACCATGTCTTAAAATACAACATGTCTGGAAAAACTTAATTAATTATTTCGAATGAAGTTAACATTCGGGAAATAGCAATAGGGTGAAGTCCCTTATTCAACTGTGGCTTACTGAGGGTAATTTACTATATTGGCTCACAATGTCACTTGTCCCTCTTATTTCTGACTTACAACAATTAACTGACAGTCACTAATAACAGTGTATTTATCAGCCAGTGACTTTACAGCCTTTTCTGTGATGGCTCTTGCATTTCTTTGAAACTCGGTGCAGGCAGGTCCCAGCAGCAGAAAGTTATCTCTCTGACTCCCAGGTACGTATAATCCTCCAGCTCCCACTCCACTCTGCTCCCTCACAGGGTCACCGTCTCTGTGACTCCCAGGTACGTATAATCCTCCAGCTCCCACTCCACTCTGCTCCCTCACAGGGTCACCGTCTCTGTGACTCCCAGGTACGTATAATCCTCCAGCTCCCACTCCACTCTGCTCCCGCACAGGGTCACTGTCTCTATGACTTCCAGGTACATGTCCTCCTCCAGGTCCAACTCCACTCTATTTCCTCACAGGGTCACCGTCTTTCTGACTCCCAGATACGTGTAATCCTCCAGCTCCCCCTCCATTCCATTCCCTCACAGGGTCACTGTCTCTGTGACTCCCAGGCACGATAAGGCCATGATCTTCAGTGCTGATTTCTATCCTCCCACTTTGCTGCCTCTGTAACTCCCAGGTGTGAGTGATCCTCATGCTTCTGCTCCAAGTTGCTCCATCACACGGTCACTCCCTCTGTGACTCAGTGCTGATTTCGAGCCTCCTGCTCTGCTGCTTCTCCAACTTCAAGTCCCAGTCGGCCTCGATCCTCGCTGCTGATTTATATTCACCCGCTCTGTGCTGATCTCTCTCAGGTTCTCTGTCCTTGGGACTCCCAGGTAATGGTAGGCCTCAAGCCTCAGCTGAGATTTATAACATCCCATTCTGCACTGCTGCCTTACAGAATCACCGTTGTGCCTGGAAAACAGTGGAAGAGAGGAAAATTAGACAGAGCAGAGGGTGTTACAGTGATTGAGCGAGCTATATGGGATGGAACGGGTTATCTGGGGAGCTAGGAAGACCTGTAGTAACTAAAGACGTTTACTGGAAGATACAGTGAGAGTTTCAGACACTGAAGAAGGCAAAGGAAACAGAGACCTTGTGGCTTGTTCATGACAGAGCTATGTAGAGTCTAAAGGGCTTTTTCTGAACTGGTTACGGTGATGTGTAGACTTCAATAAAAGGAAATTGACATCCAGCAAGTGTTGTTTGGTCCTGGAAACTTGGATGGAGACATGGATGTGACAGACTTGGATGTGACAGAGTGAGAAGACTTGCAGTAACTGGGGGAAATATAAACCTTTAGGGCACTGGTGGTTTTCAAGGACCCTCAGAACACGAGGAGGTGCAGAGAATGGGAGCATTCCAAATAGTGGGATTGTAGGGGCTGGAAGTCCTGAGATGGAGAAGGAGGAAGAAAAGTGCCAATTTAACACATCCAACCATTGTAATTATCGAGATTTAAGGAAGGGAACCTGTTCTATCATTGATTGCAGTTATATGGAGAGTAACAGAAACTGAAGGAGTTACAAATTTAAAAAGGGAGAGATTTTGGGTGATCAGAAGTTTAAACAAGAATAAAGAAATTTCAGTGATCTCTAGCACAGATGGGAAAGGAGGAGGTGAGATATTGTGAGGAACTGTCAGATTTATATGGCAGGGAGGATGTCAGATATGAAAGGGAGAGCTGCATTCTCTCGATGCAGTTACAGACATGAGGAGTGTGGTAGCGCCTGCTGGAGGGTACACAGATAACAACAGCAGTGGCTCAGGAAGGCAGCTCACCACCACCTTCTCAGGGACAACTCAAACTCAACAATAAATGCTGGCTCAGCCAACAAAGCTCATGTTCACCAATGAATGAAGGAATAAAAGATCTACAAGTAGCACTGAGGTCACTCAGGAAGGATCTTTCAACAGCACTTCACAAACCCGGAACCACTATACCCTGGAAGGACAGGAGCTCCGGGTGCACGGGAACACCAACATTTCCAAGGTGCCCTCCAGGCCATGCTCCATCCTCCCAGCACTGTGTCTGGCCCTACACCCAAAGGACTGCAATGGGTCAGGAAGGCAGCTCCCCACCACCTTCTCCAGGGAATTACAGATGGGAAGGGAATGGGGAAACTCTGCTGTTTACACCCAGACAGAAAAATAAATCCAGCAGTGGGTGTGAAATGAAATTTCCGTTTCAGAACAAAATGCAGAACATGGATAGAGGATTTGTCTGATTGGCACAAGGCAGAGAGTGTGAAGAAAGGGGTCTTTTTCACGATGGGAACTGGTGATGGGGGAGCTCCGCAGGAATCAGTGTTGGGACTACACTCTACACGTTATTCATTAAGAGTCTGAACAAAGGATGTGAAGGGGTACGAGAAATGGGTTTCCAAGAAAGATCTCAGGGATGAAATTTGTGTCATATGAGGAGCAGGTGAAGTCTCTGGGTCTGCACTTGATGAAGTTTCAGAGGCGACGGCAGAATCTCATTCAAACTTACAGAATACTGAGGGGCCTGGATGGAGTGGACGGGGACAAGATGTTTCCATGAGCAGGAGAGACTAGGGGCCAAGGGCACAGCTTCAGAGTGAAGGGACGGCCCTTTAGAACAGAGATGTGGAGGAATTTATTCAGCCAGAGGGTGATGGATCTGTGGAACTCACTGTCTCATGGGGCTGTGGATGCTAAGTGATTCAGTGTATCTTACTCAGAGATAAGCAGGTTCTGGATGAATAAGGAGATCAAGGGTTACAGGGAGTGGGAGAGTGGGGTTGAGAAACAATTCATACACAATGGAATAGTGGAATAGACCTGATGGATTAAATGGTCTAATTCTACCCCTATATATGATGGTCTTATGGACTGCGCTTATATTCCATAGGTTTCTAAGTGTGCAGTTAGTATTTCTGGCATCTCGTTTAACATACATCCCAGCACTTTTGTGATTATTGCTGTCAGCTCTTGGTTTCAGATCGACTGCAGAAAGCTACGCTATGGTACAACGTGGGAATCCTGGTGTATAAATCTCAGAAAGGTTGCATACAGGGCCAGCAGGACATAGAGAATGTAAATGGAATGCTGGCATTGATTTCAAAGAGAATGGAGAATAAAAAATAGGGAAGGCTTGTACTAAATATAGAGGACTCCAGTCAGCCCGCACTGAGAATACTGTGAACAGGTTTGGTCCCCTATCTGGAGGGAAAATGCCCTTGCATTGGAGGCAGCCCAGAGAAGGTTCACCAGGCTGCTCTTCAAAATGGAGGGATATTGATGAGAAGAGGTGGAGAGGTTGAACTTGCCATCGTTAAAATTTAGAAAATGAGGCAAATTTATTGATACACCAAAGATTTTTGTGTTCTGACAGATTCGGTACTGAGACATTGTTTCACTGAGCAAGAATCTGTAACCGGAGATGAAGGGGAATACAGTTACCAGACAAGCTAAGAGAGAAAAGCTGGGCTGTAGAGACTGGAGGATGTTACAGAGTTCGGTGGTCAGAGATCAGATGGTGGTCGGGCTGAAAGATGTCAAGTAGAGTTACAGGATTATCAGTTTTGAAGGATTTACAAAGACCGGGAGGAATATAGGGACTAGAGATTACACAGTAGTAGTTGGAGCTACAGAAGTTTTTAGAGAAAGGGAGTATTATAGGCACTGGAGAGAAGACAGATGGGGTGGTATTGGAGCTACAGGAGTTTAGAGAGAAAGGGAGGATTGGAGGGACTGGAGAGTACACAGGTAGGGGTGGTAGTTGGAGCTGCAGGAGTTTATAGAGACCGGGAGGATTGTTGGTGCTGGGAATTATACTGACATGGACAAGAGTTGGAGCTGCAGGAGTGAGTGAGATAGGGAGGGTTGAAGGGGCTGGATTAGTTCACACAGCCAGGGAGAAGTGTAGGGATTGGAGGAGCCAGAGATACTGAGGGTTGTAGGGCTGCATAAGTTCAGAGAGTTGCTGAGGACTGTGAAGGCAGGTTTACAGCATTCCCATCAGTTACACAGAGATGTGGAGTGCTGTTCTGGAGGAGGTTACAGAAATCAACTGGGTTGCAGATACTGGAAGATACTACAAAGACAGTGAGCTGTAATATTTGAGGAGGTTTCAGGGACAGGGTGCGTTGAGGAGTTGACGGCTGCTACAGGTGTTAAACATGCTGTAAGGGATCAATAACCTTACATCGATCAGGGGGATTGGAAACTCTGGAGATAAAGAATGAGAATTGCAGTAACTGAAGAATATCACAGAGATGGGGAGGAACATATGAGTTAGAGGAGTTATAACATGAGATGGGCTGTATTCAACGGAGTCAGGGAAGATACAGGGAGATCTGAAGGGACTACAGGTGATCAAAAGGACAGTGAGGCTTCTCACTGTCGGATTGGGTCAGTTTACACAGGCAGGGGGTATTTTATGGAATTGTGTTACTAACAGAGATTAAGAGAGTTGTATAGAATTGAGGAAAGAACAGAGATATGGAAGGCTGTAGTTAATGAAGACTTTTGTTGATGTCAGATGCTGAGGTTCTGGAAAGAATATGGACCGGCAAGCTGTACAATCTGTCAGAGCTTACAGAGACAGGAACAGCAATAGATCCTGGAGATACTAACACAGATAGGGAGTATTGCAGACACTGGAGGAGGTTTCAGCTTGAGGGATGGTTGTAGGGGAGTGTAACGTTTACACAGATAGGGGTCTAAGAGCTGGAGAAGATTATGGAGATGATTAGATTGGTGGGGAGACCGGAGGAGCTTACATTGACAGGGCGGGTGATAGCGACGGGAGAATGTTTCATAGATAGGAAGTCTTGTAGAAACTGGTCAGGAGAGTCACAAGAATTGGAGCTGGTTCCACAGATCGGGGATTTTACAGGGTCCTGAGAGGATTACGCAAATAGGGAGGTTTGTAGGATGTCCACATTTTCAGAGTGTTTCAGGAATGGAAAAGTTTACACAGTTAAGGAGGGATGTTGGAGCTGTGGGAGTTCACAGAGACTCGGAGGTTTGAAGGGGTTGGGGCTGATTATGGATAGAGGGATATATTTAGGTACAGTAATATGGAACGCAAAGGGAGAATTTAGATTAGGTTCCCTACAGCATGAGAACAGGTACTTCGGCCCAACAAGTCCACGCCAACTCTCCAAAGAGTAATCCACCCAGACCCACTTCTCTCCGACAATGCAACTAACACTATGGGAAATTTAGCATGGCCGATTCACCTGTCCTGCACATCTTTGGACTGTGGGAGGAAACTGGAACATCTGGAGGAAACCCACGCAGACACAGGGAGAAGGATCAAACTCCACACAGACAGACAGTCACCTAACGCTGGAATCGAACCTGGGTCCCTGGCACTGTGAGGCACCATCGCTCACCACTGAGCCACCGTGCTGCCAAAATTGCAGAGTTACAGAAAGGGAGAGTGTTTGAGGTGCTGGGAGGACTGTAGGGAGTGGACGAGCAAACAGAGATGTGGAGTGCTGCTGTGGCTTGAAAAGGTTCTGGAGGTGCTCATATCAATAAGGAGGTGGGTAGGGTTGGGAGAAGTTTACTGTGGTCGTGTGGTACTATAGGCCAGGAGGCAGGAGTGTGATCGGAACTGCAGAAGGTTACAGTGATATCATGTTTTCTTGGGGCTTGAGGAAGGTACACAGGTGCGTATTTTGCTCCAGGCTGGAGGATTTTACAGAGATGGGTGCACTGTAAGTATCGTGCAAAACTACAGAAATGGGAATTATTGTACTGAGTGCAGGATGAGATTACTGAGCTTGGGCATGTTATAGACATTGGAGCAATTTACATAAAGGGAGAGTCGTCAGCATCGGAGTAGGTTTCAAATATACAGCGGGAATTTGGGAGGGGTGGAGGTAACAGAAATAGGAAAATTTCTGGGAATTACAAGACATTGGCACAAACAAGTTAGACCGAAAGGCATGTTTCCTTGCTGTATGACTCTATCGCATGACAAGAGATAGCGTGAGGAGGGAATATAGAACAGAAAGATCCCATGTTTCAATACCATCTCCTTAAGGGAGGCCTGTTTTCCCCTCTGTTGAACTGATCCTCACTAAGACAGCACAGGCCTGGATTGATAACAGTCAACTTACTGTATTGACATAGGAAGGCTCAATACAACAGAGATGTAAATTAACAAGAGGTGGGGATTGAGCCTGAGACCATCATACTCTGTGTTCATGCTTCAACACTGTATCGATGTCATATCTTCTGGACCAAAGTTTGATCCCTTAAATACACTCTGCTCTGTTCACTGTGAGTGATCTTACCTCGCTGCAGGATTTACTGAAGGCTCCAGATCTCACTCTCCATCTCTCTGGCTGACCAACTGTCTTCAATGTGGTGATGGACGAGACAGGAATTGGGAATTCTGTTGAGTCAGGAGCATCCTGAATATCTACAGGAGATAGAGAAACAGACAGAATGGGAAATTCGACTGATGTAGTGAGGGTTACACTTGGAGAATGGCACTGAGTCCCACAGAGATTTGGAAAACCCCAGTCTCCATCCCTGGTCTGAGTTGCCTCATCTCCCTGGAGTGGAGAATTCTGTTGGCTCAGGATCTGGAGTAGCTGCAAAAGGTGCAGTCACCAGCATCAATTAGACCCTCACAGTGACAGATACCACATGGAGAGAGACTGTGTGATATCACCAGAGTGCAGGAAGGCATCAGGATCAAACCACGGTCTGGAAGAAGGTGCTCTGGGAGCAGTACTCAGGGATGAGGGAGCTATCAGTAGACCAGGCAATGACCTCCTTTACTCTCACTAGACTGTTCATCCAGAATTTAACGCCGACCAGATATCCTTTCCTAATTTAATGCCAGAGTCAGGGATACCCATCTAACCACTTAATAATAACGTTTCAGTAAGCAAATCTGTTCTAGGCTGCCTGTCTGGCCTACATATGAATCCAGACCCAGCGCAATGGGATTGACACTCAAATGCCCACTGTAATGATCTGGGAAGCCACTCAGCTCTAAGGCTGGTCAGGGTGGGCATGCGATGCTGGCCAGCCAGAGACAGCAACATCCCATGAGTGATTTAAAATCAACACTGCTGGGAGCAGTGTCCTAGCCAATCATGTTGGTAGGTTTATGGACAGGGCTTTAAACTGACATGGAGGGTGCAGGGACAGGGTTCAGGTGAAAGGAGCTTTCCAAATCCAAAGAGAAAATGTGAAGCCTCGGAAAAGCATGGGAATGTGGCTGAAGACATGCAGAAAACCACATGCAGTGGTTAGCACTGCTGCCTCACAGCGCCAGAGACCCGGGTTCAATTCCCGCCTCAGGCGACTGACTGTGTGGAGTTTGCACGTTCTCCCCGTGTCTGCGTGGGTTTCCTCCGGGTGCTCCGGTTTCCTCCCACAGTCCAAAGATGTGCAGGTCAGGTGAATTGGCCATGCTAAATTGCCCGTAGTGTTAGGTAAGGGGTAGATGTAGATGTAGATGTAGGGGTATGGGTGGGTTACGCTTCGGCGGGGCGGTGTGGACTTGTTGGGCCGAAGGGCCTGTTTCCACACTGTAAGTAATCTAATCTAATCTAATCTAAAAAAGAACAGGAAGGGACAGAGTTTAACTAAAACTGTACATTAATGAATCGGTTTGTGACAGGACATTGTGGGGAAGAGGAAATTATAATGTTGTTTTGATTTGGAATGGACAAAGTAACCACAATAAAGTAATAGACTTGGGACACAGAGATAAATGAGACTTAGTCACAAGACAGACGTGATTACAGGGTGAACAAAAGGTGGAACATAAATATTCAACAGTAAACAACCTGACAGGATCTCAGGCAGAATGGAAAAGCAAGATGGGAACCCTGACACTAATGGATAACAAAGGCATTACAGAGAAAGCATTTGGCCTCAGATTATGCAGCTGAATCAGCCCGAATACAAATTCTGATTGCTATGTGTCAAAAACACAAGCAGGAGAACAGTTTTTATGCTGCCTTGCAGTATTTCTTTGCTCATCCCTGCATTAAACAGGAATTCATTACAAATTGTAGCAAAGGTGGTGTGATACTTTTTGGAGACTTCAATCTTTGTATAATCTGGGACAGACACATTGGCAAGACTGATATTATCCGAGATCCTCCTTGAATGATTTTGTCAATGTTTCTTTGAATAACACATTCTGCAAATAGCTAGGGATGTAATTATCTCAGATCGACCGTTGGGTGATGAAGCTGAGTGAATGAGTAATATCACATCGAGATCCTCCAAGAAATTATACCAGAATTCAAAGAGATTATGACATTTTAAAGTGACCATAAAGCACACCCGAGCATCACTAACAAAGCCCATTATATGAGTTTGAGAGAGAACTGACCAAGGTAAACAGGGGGAACAGACTGAAATGTCAGGCTGTAAATGAACAGTGGAACACATTTAGAGCCAGAGAGACCTAGAGACGTACAGCACATAAACGGACCCTTCGGTCCAACTCGTCCACGCCGACCAGATGTCCTTTCCTAATCTCGTCCCATCTGCCAGCACTTGGCCCATATCCCAATAAACCGGTTTTATTCATATACCAATCCAGATGCTTTTTGAATGCTGCAATTGTACCAGACTCCACCACTTCCTCTGGCAGTACATTCCATACATAACCACACTCTGCGTGAAAAGGTTGCCCCTTAGGTCCCTTTTAAATCTTTCATCGCTCACCCTAAACCTACGCCCTCCATTTCTGGTCTCCACTACCCCAGGGAAAAGACCTTGCCTGTTTATCCTATCCATGCCCCTCATGATTTTATAAACCTCAAGAATGTCACCCCTTAGCCTCTGACGCTCCAGGGAAAACAGTCTCAGACGTTTCAGCCTCTCCCAATAGCACAAATCCTCCAATCCTGGCAACATCCTTGTAAAACTTTTCTAAACAATTTCAAGTTTCACAACATCCTTCCAATAGGAATAAGACCAGAACTGCTTGAAATATCCCAAAAGTGCCCTAACCAGTGTGCTGTACAGCTGCAACATGACCTCCAAACTCCTATAATCAATGCTCTGACCAATAAAGGCAAGCATACCAAACACCTTCTTCACTATCCGCTTACCTGGGTAACACTTATGGGGCATGGGTGTGGACATGGATTGACGATGCGTGTGGTGGGCGGGGGGGGGGCGGTGTTGAACGGGTTTGGGGATGGGCTAAGGGTGATGTAGGATGTGTCTGGGAGTTGGGGGCAGGCGGCAGGTGGAGAGTGGTGTCAGACGGTTTTGGGGGCAGAATTCTCTGTTGGGACGGGTTTGGGGGGGTGACGTTGAGAGGCGGATGGGGGCGGTGTTGGATGGGTTTGGAGGTGAGCGGGGTGTGTTTTTGGGTGTCTGACAGGGTGTGGGGGCTCGTTCATGGCTTGCTGCTGCCTAGTCACCTGAACAGGGAGCAGACTGGACTGAAAACTCCGAGCCCCAGAGGAAAGGTATTGAATCGATTAACCGAATAATCAATTATCTGAACGAAATAGTGCCCGCCCATCTCGTTCAGATAATCGAGGTTCCACTGTAAACCATCTGGACTATACCCTAGTGTTGTGTGAGTTTTACCTTCACCCAATCAACCGCTGCTCAATGGCCCCAATATTGGCCCAGTTCCAGTTTAAGACCTAAATCTGTCAACCTGTCTGATCTTTTTCCACAACGATGTTAAAACAAAGACAGTTGTGGTGACTGGACGCAATGTGCTCTCCGACTGACGCTTCACTCAATTGCCTGACCTCATTTTAGATTAGATTACTTACAGTGTGGAAACAGGCCCTTCGGCCCAACAAGTCCACACCGACCCTCCGAAGAGCAACCCACTCAGACCCATTCCCCTACACCGAACACTAAGGGCAATTTAGCATGGCCAATTCACCTGACCTGCACATCTTTGGACTGTGGGAGGAAACTGGAGCACCCAGAGGAAACCCACGCAGACACAGGGAGAATGTGCAAACTCCACACAGTCAGTCGCCTGAGGTGGGAATTGAACCTGGGTCATCTGGCGCTGTGAGGCAGCAGTGCTAACCACTGTGCCACCGTGCCGCCCACCATTTTCTGAGGAGAGGTCCAGTGTTGCACCCCCCTGAGTAGCATAGCGCCCTCTACGTCTTGATTGAGGAAACTTTCTTGGTCACATTTTACAAATTCCACCCAGTGTGGGCCTTTTACACTCTGGGTGACCCAGCCAATCCAGGGGAAGTTAAAATCTCCATCCAATACTACTCTATTATTTTCATAGGTGCCTGCAAACTCACTACACATTTGCTCCTCTCGTACCTGCTGGTTATTTGAGGGTCTAGAACACGATCCCAGCAGACTGACCGCCTGCTCTTTGTTTCTAACTTTTAAATTTATGGCCTCATTTGATGACTGCTTAACAGAATTGTCTCGATACACAGGTATCATGTCCTTCCGAATCAAAAGGACATCTCCCCCTCCTCACTTACTTGCCCTTCTGTCACGCCTGTAGTTTCTTTATCCTGGAACACTGAGCTGCCAGTCCTGCCCTTCTCTCAGCCATGTTTCTATTATGGCTATAATATCCCAGTCCCCAGAGCTAATCCATGCTCTGAGCTCGTCTGCCTTACCAGTCAGGCCTCGTGTGTTGAAATAAATGCCCTTTAAACCAGATATCTTTCCCTCCCTCAACTGTGCCCCTGGATATCCTGAATAGGTAACTTGCTCTTGATGGCTGATGTATTTCCCCTGAGTTTTCGATGGTCCCTCTCTCACTCAGAGTCTCAAACTAGTTTAAATCCTCCTGGGTAACACGAGCTAATCTCCTCCCTGGGATACTTGTGCCCCTTTGCTTCAAATGCAAACCATCCCCTTTGTACCGGTCCCCTCTACCCCAGAAGAGATCCCAATGACCCCTGAACTGAAAACCCTGCCCACTATACCAACTCCTCAGCCACACATCAATCCAGCCTACCTTTCTATTTCTATCCTCACTGGCACTTGGCACTGGGAGTAATCAGGAGATCATTAAGGTCAATATCCTGCTTTTTTAACTTCTCACCTGACTCCCTGTACTCATTTCACAGGACCCCATCCCTTTGTCTACCTCTGTCATGTGGACCGATGTGCACAATGACCTCTGGATGTTCACCCTCCCACTTCATAATGTTCAATAATGACTCAGAGACATCCTTGACCCTGGTACCTGGGAGGCAGCACACCATCCTGGGGTCTCTTCTGGATCCACACAGTCTCCTGTCTGTCCCCCTCACAACTGTGCCTCCTATCAGTATCACAATCATTACAGAGGATCTGGCTAACATAGACTGGGAGGAACTCCCTGCAGTTGGGTCCATGTTAGGAAAGTGGAGTATTTTAAAGTGATGCATTGAGAACGCAGGGCCAGTGTGCTCCTTGAAGAGTGAATTATAAAGGCAGCAAGTCCAGGGAATACTGATCAAGTGATGTCGTGAGTTTGATAAAGGAAATACAGTGCAATAAAATCAGGTGAAGCCCTTCACAAGTATAGAGAGTGCAAGGGGATTGTGGAAAATGAGGGACAAACAATGGTCATGAAATATATTTGGCAGATACGATTGCAGAAAAGCCATAAGTATTTTATCAGCATCGTGAGAGTCAGAGGATTCCCAACGAAAGAGGGAGGCCTGTGAGAAACCAAAGGGACAATCTGTGCATGGAGACAGAGGAAGCAGGTGAGGTCTTCAATGAATACTTCCCATCTGTGTTCACACAGGTGAAAGACACTGTCGCCGGGGATTTCAGTTGGGATGCTGAGGTTCCAGAATATGTTAAGATCAATAAGGAGGAGGTATTAAATGTTTTCACAGGCATAAAGGTGGAGAAATCCCCAGTGCCCAGGGAAATGTATCCCAGGCTGCTATGTCATTCAGAAAAGGACATCTGTCCACCCTCACGTTTACTGCACGACTTGGCCACAGCAAAGTATTTGCCTCCCAATTACCCTCTTCAAAGGCCAAGCAAGTTACTCAGTTCAAGGGCAGCTAGGACTGGGCAAGAAAGGCTGGTCAGCCAGAGACACCCACATCTCATACCTGATTTAATAAATAATCCATTAGGATGGTCCCACTGGAACCGTGCTGGGACCAGGGTCCTGGCCAATCATGTCAGTAGGTTTATGGACAGGGCTTTAAACTGACAGAGAGGATGCTGGGACAGGGTTCAGGTGAAAGGAACTTTCCAAATCCAAAGAGAAATGGTGAAGCAATGGAACAGCATGGGGATGTGGCTGAAGACAAGCAGAAAGGAACAGGATGGGACAGAGTTTAACTAAAATTGTACATCAGCGAAAAGATTTGTGACAGAAAACTGTGGGAAAGAGTAAGTTATTTTTTTTTAAATGGACAACGTCACTGTAATAAGGTAGATGGATTTGTGACACAGAGATAAAAGATTTAGACACCAGGGAGACATGGATATAGGGTGAACAAAAATTTTCAATGGTTCACAATCTTGCGGAAACTCAGGAAAAATTGGGTAACACTAAAAATAATGGATACCAAAGGCATTACAGAGAAAGCATTTGGCTGCAGATCATGAAGTAGAGTCAGTCTGAATGTAAATTACTACTTGCCAAGGACACAAGCAGCAGAACAGTTTTAGCCACTGAACAGTATACTATTGGTCATCATTGCATTACACAGGGACTCGTTGGAATTTTTTAAAAAAGGCATTGTGATAATTTTGGAAAACGTCAATATTCATATAATCTGGGACAACACACGTTCAACATTGTTTTTGGAATAGGACTTCGGTTATATGTTCTTTCAGTGTTTCTTTGAAAAACGAATTGTGCAACTGTTAAGGGACATAACTATCACAGAGCGACCTTGTAATGAAACTTAGTGAATGAGTCATGTCACCTGCAGAGATCATTCCGGAAATTGTGATAAAGTGCAGTTTAAAGAAATATAAAGTTTTAAAGGGATTCACAGAGGACAAGCTGCAACTAGAAACAAAAAAGCCAATTACATGTGTGTGAGAGGAGAACTGACCAAGGTAAACAGGCTAAACAGACTGAGACATGTGTCTGTAAATGGACAGCAGAAAACATTTGAAGGAACAGTGTAAAACACTCAACAGAAGGACATTCCATTGAAACAGTATAAACCTCAGCAAGAAATCCCCACTGGTCCCGCACACAGGACAAAAGGGATCATACTAGATGATGAGGCTGAGAGGATCACCAAAAAGTACGTAAAATCCTGAAGTGAGAGAGTGTTTTCGGAGTAAATTTTAAATAGATTGCAAAGGGTATACTAGCAGGAGGAGGGCAGTGGGAAGGGGAACCATGGTCAGGGTTTATTGACACAATAGAAACAGGGGGAGGTGAAGGTGCTCGAGGTGGTGAGAGTGTTACAGAGAGTGGTCAGGGTCTGAACGGTGTTACAAAGCCAGTACAGATTGCTGTAGCTGGAAGTGTTTGCAGAGGTAGGAAGGGACATATGTATTTTTATTTATTCAGTCATGCGATGTGGTTGTCACTACCTGGACTAACATTCTTTGACCCAACTGCTAATTACCCAGAGGGTAGCTCAGAGTCAGCCATATTGCTGTGGGTCTGGAGTCACATGTCGGCCAGACCAGGTTAGAATATTTGATGTCCTTCCCTAAAGGAGGTTAGTGAACCAGATGAGTTCTTCCTCCTGATCAACAATGTTTTAATGGTGGCCCCACCAATGTCTTTTACAGATACAACATGACATCCCAACTCTTACTCTTAATGCTCTCCCCAGTGAAGGTAACCATCCCAAACGCCTGCTTCACCAGCCTGTCTACCTGGGACACCACATTCAAAGAACTGTGTACCTGCATCCCTGGGTCTCTGACAGACAACACTCCCCAGGGCCCGAACATTAACTATACAGGTCCCACCCTGGTTTGTTTCACCAAAATGGAACACCTCACCTTTATCTAATTAAACTCCATCTGCTATTCTTCAGCCCACTATCCCAGCAGGACTGTTCATCCTGTTGTATCATAGATAACCTTCTCCACTGACCACTTTACCACCAATTTCAGTGTCACCCAAAACAATGACTTACCAGGAAACCAATACTCCCATCCAAACCATTTATCCAAATGACAAACAACAGGGGACCCACTCCACCGCTGGTCACATGTCTCCAGTCAGAAAAACAACATGTCTCCCATCACCCTCTGTCTACAACCATCAAGCAAATTTTTGTATCCAGTTCACTAGCTCCTCCTGAATGCCATATCCTTTTACATTGATCTGAGCTTTTTACCCAGTTTACCAGACAGAACATAGAACACAGAACAGTTCAGCACAAGACCCTTCGGCCATGCTGCTCTGCTAACATTTTATCCGACTGTAAAATCAAACTAGCCTACATACCCTTCATATTACTCTATCCAAATGTCTGTCCAAGAGTCTATTAGATGTCCCGAATGTGTCTAATTTTACTACCACCATTGGCAGTCCATCCGACCACCTGCCATCTCTATCCTTTTATCCATCCTCCAATGACCTTAAAATTATGCCGCCATGTAACAGCCATTTATGCCATAGGAGAAAAAGTCTCTGACTATTCACTCTCTCTGTGCCTCTCATCATCTTGTTCACCTCTACCAAGTCACCCCACCCCCTTCTTCACTCCAATGAGAAAAGCCTTAGCTCCCTCAATTTTTTTTCATAAGAACTGCCCTCCATTCCAGGCAGCATCCCAGTAAATCTCCTGTGTACGCTCTCTAAAACTTGCACATCCTTCCTGTAAAGATGGGCTGAGAACTGAACACAATATTCCAAGTGTGGTCTCACCAGGTCGCTAGAAAGATGCAGTAAAACCTCACGACTCTTGAAATCGATCCCCTTGCTAAGAAAAGCCAACACAACATATGCCTTTTTAATCAACCCTATCAATGTGCGTGACAACTTTGAGGGATCTATGGACATGGACGCCATGATCTCTCTGTTTCTCCACAATGCCAAGTATTTTGCCTTTCACCCTGTATTCTATATTCTGGTTCGACCTTCCAGAATAAATCACTTCACACTTTTCCGGATTGGACTCCATCTGTCACTTCCAGCCCAGCTCTGTGTCCTGTCAATGTCCCATTGCAACCTACAACAGCCCTCCACATTCCCCACCACTCCACCAACCTTCATGTTATTGGCAAACTTACTAACCCACTCTCCAACATCCACATCCAATTCATTTACAAAAATCACAGAGAGCAGAGTCCCAGAGCTGATTGTTACAGAACCCCACTGGTCACTGAGCTCCAGGCTCAATACTGTCCATCTGCTGCCACCCTCTGTCTTCTCTGGGCCATCCAATCCTGTATCCAGACAGACAGATTTCCCTGTATCCCAATTTTCCTTCTTTTCTGAATGAGCCATCAAAATATTCTGTCATATCCTCAAAGAATTCAATAAGGTTTGTGAGGCATGACCTGCCCCTCACAAACCCATGCTGTCTCTAATTTAACTATGGCTTTCCAAGTAGTCATAAATCCTTTCTTTAGAGTCCTCGCCAATAATCTGCACACCACAGACATTAGACCAAATCTGTAATTTCCAGAATTCTACCTCCGTAATATGGTCCAGACGCTACAAATCTTCTCTCCTCTGCCATGTTCCCCCGAAGGGCACTGGAGGGTGGTGGGGATTACAGAGTCAGGGAGGGATATCAGGACAGGAGGACTTTGCAGACATTAGGAGGGTTGCAATGCCAAAAGGAGGCTTCAGTCATTGTGAGGATTCATGGTGATGAAGGCATTTGAGGAGGGAGGTGGGATTGTAGGGAAATGAGAGGTTTCACAGTTTAGGTGCTTTGTTCAGACTGCAAGTGGTTACTGAGTCGGGGAGGTTTAAGCAATAGTGGATATTACATAAACATGTGGTTTTGGTTGCAATGCAGGAAGCTTGAGAGTATGGGGTCTGAACGAGGTTACACAAATGGGAAGAGTTGTCAGGAGCGAAGGTGTTTACAGAGAAAGCAATGGTCTGATCTGGAGCAGAGGACCCAGATTGGGAGGGATGTGGGGACTGGTGGTGATTTCACAGGGAAGGAGGACCATAGACCCACAGGAGGTTACAGAAATGTGGAGCGCTGTAGGGCTGACAGGGGTTCATGGAGTTGGGAATATTGGGAGGGATAGAGAAGTTTACAGGGATAAGGATGTTTGTAGGCCAGGGCTGGATTACACAGACAGGGACTGTTTTAGGGAGCTGAGCAGATTACAGAGATAAAGAGGTTTGTATCACCTGGCGGAACAAACAGAGATATGGAGGGTCATCGTGACTGAAGATGTTTATAGATATAGGAAGGCATGGGTTCTGGGGGTTATTTAGACATGGAGGCTGTGGAATCTGGATTATTTTTTGAGAGATTGGGTAGCAAGTTTGGTTGGAGACAGTTTCACAGATAAGGGAGCATAGCACAAACAGGAGGAAGTTCCTGCGGTAGGGAGGGTTAAAGTGGAGAGTGACGTTTACACAGATGGGGGTAAGAGCTGGAGAAGGTTATGGAGATGAGTAAATGTTTGGAGATACAGGAGGAGCTTACATTGACAGGGTGGGTGATAGTGACGGGAGGATGTTACATTGTAAATGAGTCTTGTAGGATCACGATCGGGAGAGGCACAGGCATTGGAGTGGGATCTACAGATCGGGAGTGTTGCAGGGACCTGAGAGGATAACACAGATAGGGATGGTGGTAGGGTCTCCACAGACTGATGGTGTTTTAGGGACTGGAAGAGGTTCCGTCCACAAGGAGGACTGTGAGAGCTGCAGGAGCTTATGGAGAGTTGAAGATTTGGTGCAGTTCACAGAGGGAGGGTTCTCCGACAGGAGTAGGTCACAGATAGTGAGGGATGTGTGGCCTGAGAAAGTTAAAGAGAGGGGAGTTTTCGGCATTGGAAAATATTACACCGACAGGGACAGTTGAAGAGACTGAAGCAAAAATGCATGGAGAAGGTTACACAGATAGGGAGGTGAGGAGGGACTGAAGGTGAATACACAGACATGGAGGGTTGTATTGTTAGACGGAGCTGAGAGGGATAGGGACTGGTGTAGGGATTTACACAGATAGAGAAGGTTGTGTTTTTGATGAAGGTTACACTGACACAGACAGTGTTAAAGATTGTTTAATGGACTACAAAGGAGCTCAGAGAGAATGTATTATGGGGAGTGGAGGAGATTACAGACACAGAGATGGCTGTCTGTTTGGAAAAAGGTTCTATAGATCCTCAGTGCTGTAAGGCTGGAGGGAGGTTGCAATAATAAGGGTTACCTACATTTAATGACTTTTTTTGATATAGAGAAAGTCTCAGAACGGGATTGTCAAAAGGAAGTATAGATAGTCCAGATGAATTTACAGAGTTATAAATGTTTTTGGGGGTTTCAGGATGGAACAGTGTTTGGGAGTGATGTAATGAATGGCAACAGTTATAGAGAGGGTTCTAAAAGCAGGAAGCGGTGACAGTCATATCGATCTTTGTAAAGACTAGAGAAGTTTACATCGCCAAGGAGTGTGTTGGAGATTACACATATATGGGGAGTATTGGGGATGAGGCAAGGTTCAAGAGACAGGGATGGTTGACAGGACTGGACAATAACCTGAATAGAATCTCCAGTGTGGAAACAGGCCATTCGGCCAAACAAGTCCACACCAACCCTCTAAAGAGCAATCTAACCAGACCCATCCCTCTCCCTGTCCAATAAACCCTGCATTCCTCATGGTGAACTCACCTAAACCACACTTGCCTGAATACTACAGGCAATTTATGATGGCCAATCACGTATCGTGCAAATGTTGGACTGTGGCAGGAAACACGAGCACCCGGAAGAAACCCACACAGTCGGAGCGAGAACATGCAAAGTCCACACAGACAGTCGGCCACGGCTGGAATTGAAGCCAGGTTCCAGGCACAGTGAGGCTGATTATACAGAGCACTGCAGAGATTGGACTAGATGGATGGAGACACTGGAGGAGCTTACAGTGACAGGGTGGGTGCTGGCAATGAAAAGCTATCACATAGATCAAGGGTCTTGTAGGAATTGTATTGAAAGAGTCACAGGCATTGGAATGACTTCTGCAGATTGGGAGTGTAACAGGGACTGAGAGGATTGTAGGGTCTCCACAGATTGATCGTGTCTTTAAGAATATGTCGGTCCGGAAATCTTAAACCCAATGCATGCAGTCTTCATTTCAAGACCAGAGCCTTATTATCCCTCACCAGCCAAGGATCCCTAACCCTCCCAGCTTTTCCCTTTATCCCAATGGGGCATATGGGTCCTTCATTCTTGAGATCACACTTTGAAAAGCCTCCCATTTGCCAGTTGTTCCTTTTCCTTCAAACAGGCTCGCCCAGTCGATTAGAATCATAATATGGAGGTGCCGGTGTCGGACTGGGGGTGTACTAAGTTAAAAATCACCCGACACTCGGTTCTAGTCCAACCGGTTTATTTGAAAGCACTAGCTTTCAGAGCACTGCTTCTTCATCAGGTGTTTGTGGAGCACAATCCTAAGGTACAGAATTTATAGCAACAGGATGGCAGTGTCATGGAATACAATATCAAACAAATTTAGTTTAAGCCTTTCATCTGTTACAGTGATCGCCAGCGCTTCCAAAGCGAGTTGGATTATAACTGGGCATTGTGCAATTTTAAATTCACGGCATTGACGCTGGGCAGATCCTGCAGAATGGCCCCAAACCTGGCCCTGTTCTAGTTTTGCTCTTCATTCTGTGGACCTG
Organism: Chiloscyllium punctatum; assembly: GCF_047496795.1. NCBI lineage: Eukaryota > Metazoa > Chordata > Chondrichthyes > Orectolobiformes > Hemiscylliidae > Chiloscyllium > Chiloscyllium punctatum. Next base: position 14,567,529 of record NC_092772.1, read on the forward strand.
CTGATCTTTTTCCATAACGATGTTAAAACGAAGACAGTTGTGGGCACTGGACCCAAAGTGCTCTCTGAATGACACTTCAGCCACTTGTCCAACCTCGTTTTCTGAGGGGAGGTCCAGTGTTGCACCTGCCTGAGTAGAGTAGGGCCCTCTGCATATTGATTTCGGAACCTTCCTTGGACACATGTGAAAAATTGCTCTCCGTCCAGTTATTTTTATACTCGAGGTGGCCCAGTCAATACAGGGATTATTAAAATCTCCAGCCTGCACTCCTCTATTATTCCTATAGTTATCTGCAATCTCTCTACACATCTGCTCCTCTGGTATTTGTTGGGTCTACAACAGTCTACAAAACAGTCCCAACAAAGTGACCACCCCCTTCTTCTTTCTAACTTCTAACCATGTGGAATTTAAAATAAATATATGTTTTAAAAATTGGAATTAACAATCCATAAATAAGTATTGATAAAAATCCAAACACTTGACCTTCAGAGAAAGACAACAGTTCACTCTCATGTGGTCTGCACGACATACCCACAGCAAAGTGTTTGCCTCTCAATGACCCTGTGAAATGGGCGAGCCAGCTGCTTAGCTCAAGGGCAGCAAGGGATGGGCAATAAAGGCTAGTCAGCCAGAGACATCCACATCCCATACCTGATTTTTAAATAAGATCCATTCAGATTGGTCCCAGCACAGTTCCAGTGGAACAATGTCCTGGCCAATCACGTTGGTAGGTTTATGGACAGGGCTTTAAACTGACAGAGAGGATGCAGGGACAGGCTTCAGGTGAAAGGAGCTTTCCAAATCCAAAGAGAAAAGGTGAAGCATCAGAGCAGCATGGGAATGTGACCAAAGACAACAGAAAGGAACTGGATGGGACAGAGTTTAACTAAAACTGTAGATCAGCAAATCCATTTGTGACAGGACATTGTGGGAACGAGTAAATTATGTTTTTTATTAATGGACAAAGTCTCTGCAACAAGGTAGATGGATTTGTGACACAGAGGTAAAAGGGATTCAGACACCAGAGAGATGTGGTTACAGGGCGAACAAAAGGTGGAACGTAAATATTCAATGGTTCACAACCTTGTGCAAATTCAGGCAAAATGGACGACACTAACAATAATGGGTAAGAAAGGCATTACAGAGAAAGCATTTGGTCTCAGATCATGAAGTAGAGTCAGGCTGAATGTAAATTCTGGCTACTACTTGCCAAGGACACAAGCAGCAGAACACTTTTCGACCACCCACCGAACAGCACTTCATGGCTCGTCACTGCAATAAATAGGAATTCATTGGAATGTTTAATACAGGCATGGGGAACACTGAGTGAAACGTCAATATTCGCAAAGGCTGGGACAATCACACTGACAACAGTGATATTGAAAGGGGAATTCAGAGAATTTTTTTCAGTGTTTCTTAGAATAACACATTGTGCAACTGGCGAGGGACGTAACTGTCTTAGAGAGACTGTTGTGTGATAAAACATAGTGAATGAGTTATGTCACCTGGAGAGATCCTCTGGGAAATTGTGATAAAGTGCAGTTTAAAGAAATGTAAAGTTTTAAAGTGAAACACAGAAAAAAACAAGCTACAACTAGAAACAAAAATAGCCAATTACATGAGTTGGAGAGGAGAACTGACCAAGATAAACAGGCTAAACAGACTGAAATATGTGCCTGTAAATGAACAGTGGAAAATATTTGAAGGAACAGTGAAAAATACTCAACAAAAGGACATTCCACTGAAACAGACAAAAACTCAGCAAGAAATCCCCACCGGTCCCTCACTCAGGACAAAATGGATCATATTAGATTATGAGGCTGAGAAGATCACCACAAAGTACTTTAAATCCTGAAGTGAGAGAGAGTTTTAGGAGTACGTTTTAAAGGGATTGCAATGGCTCTGCTCGCAGGAGGAGGGCAATGGGAAGGGGAATCATTGCCAAGGTTTATTGACACGATGCGAACATGGAGAGGTGAAGGTGCTGGAGGTGGTGAGAGTGTTACAGAGAGTGGTCAGGGCCTGAACGGTGTTACAAAGCCAGTACGGATTGCTGCAGCTGAAGGGGTGTGCAGAGGTAGGGAGGGACATATGTATTTTTATTTATTCATTCATGGGATGTGGGTGTCACTGCCTGCACAAGGATTCTTTGACCCCATGCTAATTACCCAGAGATTGTTGGGGCACCGGTGGATATATTTAATACTTTGCTGGCCACAGGTGAAGTGCTGAATGACTGGAGGATCACTAATGTGGTTCATTTGTTCAAGAAGGGCAGCAGGGATAGGCCAGGTAATTACAGAGCAGACAGTCTGACAGCAGGGGGAGGGAAATTATTGGAAACAATTGTGAGGATGAATCAACACATGGAAAGGTAAGGATCAACTCGTTTTAGTCATCATGGATTTGGCAGAGGAAGATACTGTCTGAGGAATTCAGTTCAGTTTTTTTTTGAAGTGGTGCTTACGTATATTGATGAGGGCAGTGCAGATGATGTGGTTTAAACAAGATCCAACATGGAAGGCTGGTCCAAAAGGACTGGGTTCCAAGGCAAGTTGGCAAATTGGATGCAAAATTGGTGGATAGAATACTTTCACCACCGGGTGTACCACAGAGATCTGTGCAGGAACCATTGAACATTAATAACTCGGATGTGAAAGCAGAAGGTATCATTAGTCAGTTTGCAGATGACATGAAAGGTGAGGGTGTTGTTCACAGTGAGGAGGATGGTCTCTGTCTGCTGTCCGATGTCGATCGGATGATAATCTAAGCAGAGTTTAGTTCTGATTGAAGTGAGGTAATACTCTGTGGGAGGTACGATAAGAGAAGGACAGACATTATAAACTGTAGGTCGTTGTGGAGTACTGAGGAATACAGGGACCTTGGTGGACAAGTCCATAGATCCCTGAAGGTGTCAGCACAGGGAGGCAGGGTGGGAAAGGCACCTCAACTGGGAGCGGGAGAGGGACCCACATCCTGGTGGGGTGAATTGCTAGAGCTGCTTGAAAGGATATAACCTAGTCTGGCAGGGTGTTGGACCTTAAATAAACGTAAGGTCAGAAAGAAGATTGAGGCTGGTACACGAGTTAAAGACAGCAATTTCAGCAGACAAGGCAGGCAAGAACATAGCAGGGAATTGGGAAAACTGATGATTAAACTGCATTTATTTCAATGCAAGGGGCCAGACAGGTAAGGAAGATGAACTCAAGGCGTGGATTGGAAAATGGGACTGGGATATTATAGTTATTACAGAAATACAGCTGAGGGAGGGGCAGGACTGGCAGTTCATTGTTTCAAGGTAGAGATGCTACAGGAAGGGGAGGCAAGAGAGGACGTGTGGTGGTGGGGTTTTGATTGCATGAATCATCACAGCAAGCCTTAGAGAGGATATTCCTGTGGGATCGCCCAGTGAAGCTATGTTAGTGGAACTGAGAAATAAGAATGGGTCATCACTTTGATACGATCGGACTGCTGACCCTGAATAATCTGTGGCAGACTGAGGAACAAATATGTCGGGACATCTTTTAAATATCAACCATAATAATAGGGCTGTTATAGTAGGGTTTTTAAACTTTCCAAACCTAGACTGGGACTGCCAGTGTTCAGTGCTTGCAAGGGAGAAATTTGGCAATTGCGTTCCAGAAAACTCCCAAGCAATATGTAAATAGCCTGAAAAGAGAAAGGGGCAAAACCTCACCTCCCCTTGGGAATTGAGGTAGGGAAAGGGACTGAGATGTGAGTGGGAAAGCATTTTGCCAAAGTGACCACAGTTCTAGTAGTTTGAAAACAGCTTTGGAAAAGGACAGGCCTGGTCCACAAGTGCAAGTTATAAAATGGAGCCTGACCAATCTTGATCGTATGAGCCAGGAACTTACAAAATGTGATTGGGGAAGGGAATTATTTACAGGGAAAGGGAAGCTTGACAAGTGAGAATATTTTAAAAGTGAGATAAACTGATCGATCAGCGCCAGCATGTTCCTGTTTGTGTGCAGGTCAATGCTGACAGCATTCGGAAACACTGGCTGTCTATTGAGGGTCTGGTCAAGGAAAAGGGGGCACATGTCAGGTACAGCCAGCTGGATCAAGGGAATCCCTGAGGATATACAGGGGCTGTAGGAATACACTTTGGGTGGAAAACAGGAATGGAGAAAGGCTAAATGAAATAGCCTCAGCAGAGAAGGAAAGGGGAATCCAAAAGTGATTGTATCAGGATATTAAGAGTGCATAAGTAACTCAGGACAAAATAGTGTCCATTAAAGATCAATGAGGCCATCGATGTTTGGAACTGCAGGATATTTGCTAAGATCCTAAACATTTTTTTCACTCCAGAACTTACTGTGGAGAAATACTGGGGAACTCAGGGAACAAGAGCAATACGTTAGACCACAATTGGAGTTCTCTGCAATTCCAGTCTCTCTGCTACAGGAAGGATGTTGCGAAACTTGAAAGGGCTCAGAAAAGATTAACAAGATATTGCCCGGGTTGTTGCTGAATAAGCTGGGGTTACTGTCACTGGAGAATCGGAGACTGAGGGATGACCTTACAGAGGTTTATATAAACATGAGCAGCATGGATAGGGTAAGCATTCAAGGCCTTTTCCCAGAAGGTGGGGAGTCCAAAACTAGAGGGCATAAGTTTAAGTTTAGAGGTGAATGGTTTACAGAGGGACTGAAGGGACAGCTTCTTCACACACATGGTGATGTGTGTATGGAATGAGCTGAGAGAGAAAGTAATGGAGACTGATACAATTACAACATTTAAAAGGTATCTGGATGGGCATCTGAATTGTGAGGGTGTAGACGTATATGGGCCAAATGCTGGAAAAGGGAATGGATTTATTTAGATCTTCTGGTAAGCCTGGACGAGTTGGGGACCGAAGGATCTGTTTCTATGCTGTAGATCTCTATGACTTGAAAAGAATGCATGTTATAGAAGAGGTAGTGCTGGAGGTTTTAAAACACAAAGCTATGGCAAGTCCCAGAACCTGATTAAGTGTATCACAGGACACTGTGGGATGCTAGGGAAGAAATTGTGGAGCCCCGAGCAAAGGTATGTGTACTACTGACAGCCATGTGTGATGGGCTGGCAGGCTGGAGGGTGGCATCATGGACAGTGAAGGAGGTTTTCTGAGATTACAAAGGGATCTTGATGAAGTGAGTGAATGGGCTGAAAAACTAGAGATGGAATTCAATCTGAATAAATATGAGGAAATGCATTTTGTAAAACAAACAAGGGTAGAGCTTATACAATTAATGTTAGGGCCTCAGTTAGTGTTTTAGAGCAGAGGGACCTCCGGGTTCAGGTACATAATTCTTGAAGGTTGCATCACAGGAGGGATAAGACAGTGCTTGGCATGCCTGACTATTGCTCAGTCCATTGAGTGGAGGATTTGGGACGTCATGTGGAGATTGCACAGACATTTGTGAGGCCTGTTCTGTAATACTCTGTCCAGTTCTGGTCGCCCAGTTAACAGGGAGGATATTATTAAGCTGCAGGGTGTTCAGAAGAGATTTCCCAGGATATTGCTGGGTATGGAAGGCTTGAGTTCTGAAAAATGGCTGGATAGGCTGAGTCTTTTTTCACTGGAGCCTGGAGGTTGAGACATGACGCTATAAAGGTTTATGAAAAAAAAAAGAGGTATATAGATCAATTTAATGGTAGTTGCCTTTTCCTCAGGATGGGGGAGTCTCAAGAGGAGGGGCCACATTTTTAAGGTTAGAGGGGAGAGATGTTCAAAAAAAAGATATGGGGCAATTTGCTACACAGAGGGTGGTTTGAGCGTGGAATGAACGTCCTGAGAAAGGGGGTGATGTGGGTACAATTACAACGTTTAAAAGATATTTGGATAAACAGGTGAATAGGGAAGGGTTGGAGTGATATGGGCCAGCAACAGGCATCTGGGAAGAGTTTAGTTTTAGATGATGGTGGGTATCAACTGAAGGGTCAGTTTCCATGCTGTATGGCTCTATGACAAGAATATGGTTTGATTCCATTATTGAAGAAAGGATCAGGGCTGGGTCCACTGATGTGCATCATCTACATAAACGATTTGGGTGAAAATATAGGAGTGATTGTGTGAAAGTTTGTTGATGATCAAATGAATGGTGTAGTGGGCAGTAAATACGGTTATCAAAGGGGATACTGACCAACTGGGCCAGTGGACCAAGGAATGAAAGATGGAGTTTAAATCAGGTGTTGGATTTTGTTAAGACAAACCAGGGAGGACTAATACAGTTAATGGAAGGGCTCTGGCCAGGGTTGTTGAACAGAGAGAGAGAGAAAGACCAGGGGGTGCAAGTTACATTGTTCCTCGGAAGTGGCATCACAGGTGGACAGGATGGGGAAAGCGACATTTGACACATTTGCAGACATTGGCCAGCACTTTGTTACATACGTTGGAGATATTTGTAACATTGTCCTAAATATTTCCCTTGGGCAGAGGAGGCCACGGGGTGACCCTAAGAATGGTGAATAACCAAGGGTAGGTGAGTCCAAAACTAGAGGGTATAAACAGGAGGTGAGAGAGAGAAAGGATTTAAAGAGGGAGCTGTGGGTGATCATTATCCACAGAGGATGGTGCATAGACAGAACAGACTGCCTCAGGCACATGGGAGAAACAAGAACAATTACAGCATGGAAAAGACATTTGGGCAGTTACATGGAGAGGAGAAGGTTTGAAGAGATAAGGGCCAAATGCAGGCAAATGAGACTCATTCAGTTTAGGAAACATGGGCAGCATTGAGGAGTTGGACCACAGGTTCTGTTTCCGTGCTGTATCACTCTGTATCCAGTTAAAGAGGATTAGTGTACCAAAATAAGGCATGTTGTAGACACTGACGCAAGTTACAGTGATGGGGATGGTACTCTGGAATGCAGTGTGTCTCAAATATGTGGAGGGACTATCGGGAATGGAGCAGGTTACAGGGGCAGGGACTATTGTAGGAGTTAAAAATGACTGAAGACACTGGTGCACAAGCCATGCCACAGATACAGTGTTGCAGAGTAATGAGTCTTAGTACAGTGTTGGAGGGAGAACACAGAACAGAAAGATCCCAGGCAGCATTCCCAACCTCTCGTCAGAAGTCGGCTTTAACCTCTGTTGTCCTGATGCTCACTAAGACAGCGCAGGCCTGGATTGATAACTCTGAACTCCCGAAGCTGTCCCCGTGCAACATAAATTAAAGTAGACGTGGTGATTGAGCATGGGGTGTGTCTATGCTTTGCTCCCCATCCAGCACTGTATCTATGTCATGTCTTTTTAGCGATGTTTGGAGCTCTCTTATTGCTCCCTGCTCTGTGCACTGTGAGTGATCTTACCTCACTGCAGGATTTATTGAAGGCTCCAGATCTCCCTTCCCTTTGTCTCTCTCGCTGACCAACCATCTTCAATGAGGTGATGGATGAGACACACAGCAGTTGGGAAGTCTATTGAGTCAGCAACTTCTTGAGTACCTACAGGAGACAGAGAAATAGACAGAATGGGAAATCAGACTGATGCAGTGAAGGTTACACAAGGAGAATGGAAATGAGCCCCACAGATATCTGGAAAATCCCAGTCTCCATCCCTGGCCTGTGCTGTTGCATCTCTCTGGAGTGGAGAATTCTGTTAGCTCAGGATCTGGAGTAGCTGCAAGAGTGAGAGACGCTGACAGAGGCAGCAATTAGACCCACACAGGGAGGGATACCACATGGAGAGAGACTGAGTGATATCAGCAGAGTGCTGGAAGACTTCTGGATCACGCAATCATGTTGGAAGAATGGGTTTAGCTTCATGTGTCGGTGCTCAGGGATAAGCAACCAGTGAGCAGGTGAAGTGATGGTCGAGTAACACTATTGTTAGGGCATTTGTCCAAAACCTCAGCTAATGCTCAGGGGAGGCAGGTTTGAATCCCATCATAAGATATGGTGGAATTTAAAATCAATAATTTTAAAAATAGCAATTAACAATCCATAAACAAATATGAAACCATTGCTGATGTACAAAAGTCCCAATCCCTTAGATTAGATCCCATACAGTGTGGAAACAGGCCTTTCGACCCAAGAGTAGCCCACTCAGACCCATCTCCCTCGACCTAATACACCTAACATTATGGGCAATGTAGCATGGCCAATTTGCCTGACCTGCGCGTCTTTGGACTGTGGGAGAAAACCGGAGCATCCAGAGGCAATTCACGTTGACACGTGGAGAATGTGCAAACTCCACACAGTCACCCACGGCTGGAATCAAACCTGGGACCCTGGTGCTGTGAGGCAGGAGTGCTAATCACTGAGCCACCGTGCCGCCCACTCGTCCTTTCAACAACGAGATTTGATGATCCCCATGTGGTCTGCACGACAGACCCACAGCAAAGTGTTTGCCTCTCAATTGCCCTCTGAAATGGCCGAGCACGTTACTCAGGTCATGGGCAGCTAGGGCTGGGCAATAAAGGCTGGTCAGCCAGAGACACTCACATCCCCTACCTGATTTATAAAAAAATCCAATAGGATGGTCCCACTGAAACCGTGATGGGACCAGTGTCCTGGCCAATCATGTCGGTAGGTTTATGGACAGGGCTTTAAACTGACAGAGAGGATGCTGGGACAGGGTCCAGGTGAAAGGAGCTTTCCAAATCCAAAGAGAAAAGGTGAAGCATCGGAACAGTATGGGGATGTGGCTGAAGACAATCAGAAAGGGACAGGATGGGACAGCGATTAACTAAAACTGTACATCAGGGAATAGGTTTGTGACAGGAAATTGTGGGAGAGTAAATTATGTTTTTTTTTCAATGGACGACGTCTTATCAATAAGGTAGATGGATTTGTGACACTGAGATAAAAGAGGTTTAGACAACAGAGAGACATGGTTACAGGGCGAACAAAAGGTGGACATAAATATTCAATGGATCACAACCTTGCGGAAACTCAGGCAAAATGGGTAACACTAACAATAATGGATAACAAAGGCATCACAGAGAAAGCATTTGGTCTCAGATCATGAAGTAGAATCAGTCTGAATGTAAATTCTGGCTACTACTTGCCAAGGACACAAGCAGCAGAACAGTTTTAGCCACCAAACAGGCATCACTGCATCACACAGGAACTCATTGGATTTTTTTTAACAAAGACATTGTGATAATTTTGGGAAAAATCAATATTCACATAATGTGGGACAGTCACACTGGCAAGAGTGATATTGGAAGAGGAGTTCAGAGAATTAGTTTTCAGTGTTTCTTTGAATAACAAACTGTGCAACTGGCTAGGGACATAACTATCTCAGAGCCACCATTGTGTGATGAAACTTCGTGAATGAGTAATGTCACCTGGAGAGATCCCCTGCGAAATTGTGATAAAGTGCAGTTTAAAGAAATATAAAGGTTTAAAGTGAATCACAGAAAGGACAAGCTACAATGAGAAACAAAAACAGCCAATTACATGAGTTTGAGATGCGATTGACCAAGGGAAATAGGCGAAACAGACTGAAATATGTGCCTGTAAATGAACAGCGGAAAACATTTGAAGGAACAGTGTAAAACACTCAACAAAAGGTCATTCTATTGAAACAGACAAATCCTCAGCAAGAAATCCTCATCGGTCCCTCACTCAAGTGAAAAGGATCATATTAGATTATCGGGCTTAGAGGATCACCAAAAAGTACTTAAAATCCTGAAGTGAGAGAATGTTTTAGGAGTAAGTTTTAAAGGGATTGCAAAGGGTCTGCTCACAGGAGGAGGTCAGATGGAAGAGGGAATAATTGTCAAGGTTTTATGTCACAAAAGTAACTGGGAGAGGTGAAGGTGCTGGAGGTGGTGAGAGTGTTACAGAGAGTGGTCAGGGTCTGAACAGTGTTACAAAGCCAGTACGGATTGCTGCAGCTGGAGGGGTTTACAGAGGTAGGGAGGGACATATGTATTTTTATTTCTTCATTCATGGGATAAGGATGTCACTGATTGGACCAATATTCTTTGCCCCACTGCTAATTACCCAGAGTATAGCACAGAGTCAGCCATATTGCTGTGGGTCTGATGTCACGTGCAGGCCAGACCAGGTTAGAATGTCAGATGTTCTTCTCTAAAGGATGTAAGTGAACCAGATGAGTACTTCCTACTGGTCAACAATGCTTTTATGGTGGCCTCACCAATGTCCTGTACAGCCACAACATGACATCCCAACTTCTACTCTCAATTCTTTGCCCAAAGAAGGTAACCATCCCAAACGCCTGCTTCACCGACCTGTTTACCTGTGGCACCACATTCAAAGAACTGTCTACCTCCATCCCTGGGTATCTGACTGACAACACTACACAGGGCCTGAACATTAACTGTACAAGTCCAACCCTGGTTTGTTTCACCAAAATGGAATACCTCACATTTATCTAATTAAACTCCATCTGCTATTCTTCAGCCCACTATCCCAGCAGGACTGTTCATCCTGTTGTATCATAGATAACCTTCTTCACTGTCCACTTTACCAGCAATTTCAGTGTCACTCAAAAAAACTTACCACAAAACCAATATTCCCATCCAAACCATTTATCCAAATGACAAACAACAGTGGACCCACTTCACCGCTGGTCACATGTCTCCTGTCAGAAAAACAATATGTCTCCCTTCACCCTCTGTCTCCGATCATCAAGCCTAATTTTGTATCCAGTTGACTAGCTCCTCCTGAATGCCATATCCTTTTACATTGATCTGACCTTCTTACCCAGTTTACCATAGAGAACATAGAACACAGAACAGTACAGCACAAGACCTTTCGGCCATGATGCCATGCCCATCTTTTACCCGACTGTAAGATCAAATTAACTTACATACCCTTCATTTTGCTATCATCCATGTGCCTATCCAAGAGTCTGTTAAAATGTCCCGTTCCACCCACCCACCACTCTGTGTGTAAAGCACCTACATCTGAAATCTCCCCTTACACATCGTCCAATCACCTTACAATTATGCCCCCTTGTACCATGTATGCCATGGGATAAAGAGGTCTCTCACTGTTCACTCTACCTTTGCCTCACACCATCTTGTTCACCCCTACCAAAACACACCACACTCTTCTTCACTCCAATGAGAAAAGCCTTAGCTCCCTCAACCTTTCTTCGTAAGACATGCCCTCCAGTCCAGGTAGCATCCTGGTAAATCTCCTTGTTACCCTCTCTAAAGCTTCCACATCCTTCCTGTAATGAAGGGATCAAAACTGAACACAATATTCTAATTGGGATCTAAACAGGGCTGTATAGAGCTGCAGCATAACCTCATGGCTTTAAAACTCAATTCCCCAGCTAATGAAAGCCAATACAACATATTCTTTCTTAACAACACTATTGGCAAATTTGATGGCTCTCTGGTCATGAAATCCAAGATCCATCTGTTCCTCCACACTATTCAGTATTCTGCCTTTACCCCTGTATTCTGCATTCAAGTCTCACCTTCCAAAATGCATCACTTCACACTTTTCCAGATTTGACTTCATCTGCCACTTCTCAGGCCAGCTCTACATCCTGTCAATGTCCCATTGCAACCTCAAGCAGACATCCACACTATTCACCACTCCACCAACCTTCGTGTCATTGGCAAACTTACTTACCCACTCTTCTACTCACAAATTCAAGTCATTCATAAAATCACAAAGAGCAGAGAGTTTTTGACCTCTCCCTGCAGAAAACCACTGGTCACTGAGCTCCAGGCTGAATGATTTCAATCTGTCATCACCCTCGGTCTTCTATGGGACAGCAATTCTGTATCCAGACAGGCAGGTTTCCCTGTATCCCATGCTCTGTACTTTCTAAATGAACCATAAATGTGTTTTGTCACATTCTCAAAGGATTCAACAAGATTTGTGAGGCATGACCTGTCCTTTACAAAGTCATGATGACTTTCTCTATTAAAAGTATAGTTTTCCAAGGAATCATAAATCCTGTCTCTCAGAGTCCTCTCCAATAATCTGCACATCACAGACAGAAGACTGACAGGTCTGTGATTCCCAGGATTATCTCTATTCCCTTTCTTGAACAACACATGGCTGATTCACCTAACCTGCACATCTTTGGGCTGTGGGTGGAAACCGGAGCACCTGTTGGAAACCCACACAGACATGGAGAGAATGTGCAAACTCCACACAAACAGTCGCCTGGGGCTGGAATTTAAATCACGTCCCTAGTGCTGTGAGGCAGCAGTGCTAACCACTGAGCCACCGTGCTGCCCCATGTAACTCTCTAGAGCCCTGCTTCTGATCCTTGGTTCCTCAAACGTAAGTTAGCTTCCTTCTTCCTCTTGACTAGATGTTCTACATCCCTTGGAACCTTGTCAAATGCTTTGCTGAAGTTCATGTAGACAACGCTGACTGCTCTGCCTTCATCTATCTCTTGGCCAACTCCTCGAAGAGTCAATCCGATTTGTGAAACATGGTTTCCCACTCACAAAGCCATGCTGACTATCTCTAATCAGCCCTTGCCTTTCCAAATATATGTAGCTCCTTTCTCTCAGAATCTCCTCCAACAACTTACCCAGCACTGGGCTCACTGGGCTGTGATTTCCTGGCTGCTCCCTGCAGACCTTAAGTGATGGAATAGCATTAGCCACCCTCCAGTCTTCCGGTCGCTCATTGTGTGTATTGATAAAATAAATATATGTTAGGGACACTATCTCTTCCCCAGATTCCCACAATATTCTAGGATCGACCTAATAAGCGACTGAGGATTGATCTACCTTTATTTGTTTTCAGATTCCAGCACTTTTTTTTCCTCTGTTGAGGACTCTTTCCAAGACATCACTATTTATTTCCCCAACTTCCTGAGCTTCCATGTCTTTCTCCACAGTAAATTCTGACAACACTATTTTGTCTAATATCTCACCCACCCCCTGACAGTTAAGGTGCCCTATTCTCTACCAAATTACTCTTTAGCCCTTATTGAAACTTGTGTAAAGTTTTCTGAAAATTCAAATAAATCGTATCCTCAGTCCAACCGCTCCTACATCCGTATCTATTCTGCCATTTATATTCACACCAATAAAAATAAAATCCAACAGGCTCAAAAACACATACTCTTTTTATTAAAAGTGTTTCTAAGGGTCCAGTTATTGTTCATTGACATATCCTTTCAAACATATTTCAGCTCCTGACCTACTGTCAGGTTAACACTGTTTGGTTTCAGACTGGCAGCAGAAAGGGTTATGGGAGTTCGTGTTTATCAATCTGAAAAAGGTAGCTTACAGGTTCAACAGGTAATAGATGTTTTGGGAATAAGGAGGGTCGTGGGGACTGAAGGACATTATGGAGATAGGGAGCGATGTGCGGACTCAACGAGATTATGGACGTAGAGAATGCACTAGTGACTGAAGAACATTATGGAGATAGGGAGTGATGTGGGGCCTGAAAGAAGCCAAAGAGATCTGCAGGGCTGTTGGGTCTGAAGGAGGTTGCACAGATCAGGAGGATCATGGGGATTAAAGGAGGTTACTCTGAACGGGAGGGTCGTTGGGTCAGGATGAGATTATGGAGATAGGGAAGGTTGTGGGGCCTTTTGGAGGTTATGGAGTTAGGGAGGTTTGTGGGGAATGATTCAGGTTACATAGATAGGAAGAGTCGTGGGGACTGAAGGAGTTTATGGAGAGAGGGAGGGCTGTGGGGACTGAAGGAGGTTATATAGATAGTAAGTTTATAGAGAAGCACAGGAAAGAAGAGCAGGTATTGGCCACTTGACCACAGAGTCGGTCCCACCATTCAACATGATCACGACTGATCATTAACCCAGTACAGTATTCCTGCTTTCACACCTTACTCTGATATTATAGTGACTACTGGCATTTAGTGATACAGTGGGCTGTAGTAACTGGGATGGGGGTGGGGTGGGGGGGGGTGTCTTACAGAGATAGGGAGGGTTGTGGAAGCTGGGACAGGTGACAGAAACAGGGTGGGTTTTAGGAAGGGGAGGACTTTACACAGATTTGGAGGAATGCAGGGATGGGACGTGATAACAATCACAGGGAAGATTTTGGAAGCTCGATCTGAGACGGGTACAGCTGAGAACAGAAGTGAGTCAAACAGTCAGGGCAGGCAGGGACAAGGTAGGACTAATAAATTAAACTGCATTTATTTCAATGCAAGGGGCCTAACAGGGAAGGCAGATTAACTCAGGACATGGTTAGGAACATGGGACTGGGATCTCATAGCAATTACAGAAACATGGCTCAGGGATGGGCAGGACTCGCAGCTTAATGTTCCAGGATACAAATGCAACAGGAAGGATAGAAAGGGAGGCAAGAGAGGAGGGAGAGTGGCATTTTTGATAACGGATAGCATTATAGCTGTGCTAAGGGAAGATATTCCCAGAAATACATCCAGGGAAGTTATTTGGTGGAACTGAGAAATAAGAAAGGGATGATCACCTTATTGGGATTGTATTACAGACCCCTCAATAGTCAAAGGGAAATTGCCAAACAAACTTGTAAGGAGATCTCAGTTATCTGTAAGAATAATAGGGTAGATATGGTAGGGGATTTTAACTTTCCAAACATTGACTGGGACTGCCATAGTGTAAAGGTTTACATGGAGAGGAATTTGTTAAGTGTGTACAAGACAATTTTCTGATTCAGTATGTGGGTGTACCAACTAGAGAAGGTGCAAAACTTGACCTAAACTAAGGAAATAAGGCAGGGCAGGTGAGTGAGGTGTCAGTGGGGGGTCACTTTGGGACCAGCGACCATAATTCTATTCATTTTAAAATAGTGATGGAAAAGGATAGACCAGATCTAAAAGTTGAAGTTCTAAATTGGAAAAAGGCCCATTTTGACGGTATTAGGCAAGAACTTTTGGAAGCTGATTGGAGGCAGATGTTCGCAGGTAAAGGGATGGGTGGAAAATGGGAAGCTTTCAGTAATGAGATAACAAGAATCCAGAGAAAGTATATTCCTGTCAGGGTGTAGGGGAAGGCTGGTAGGTATAGCGAATTCTGGATGACTAAAGAAATTGAGGGTTTAGTTCAGAAAAAGAAGAAAGCACATGTCGGGTATAGACAGGATAGATCGAGTGAGTCCTTAGAGTATAAAGGAAGTTGGAGTATACTAAAGAGGGAAATCAGGAGGGCAAAAAGGGGACATGAGACAGCTCTGGCATATAGAATTAAGGAGAATGCACAGGGTTTTTACAAATATATTAAGGACAAAGGGTAACTAGGGAGAGAATAGGGCCCCTGAAAGGTCAGCAAGGCGGCCTTTGTGTGGAGCCACAGAAAATGGGAGAGATACTAAATTAATATTTTGCATCAGTATTTACTGTGGAAAAGGATATGGAAGATATAGACTGTAGGGAAATCGATGGTGACATCTTGCAAAATGTTCAGATACAGAGGAAGAAGTGCTGGATGTCTTGGAACAGTTAAAGGTGGATAACCCCCCAGGACCTGATCAGGTGTACCCGAGAAATCTGTGGGAAGCTGGAGAAGTGATTGCTGGGCCTCTTGCTGAGATATTTGTACCATCAATAATCACAGGTGAGGTGCTGGAAGACTGGAGGTTGGCAAACGTGATGCAACTGTTTAAGAAGGGTGGTAAAGAAAAGCCAGGGAACTATAGACCGATGAGCCTGAACTCAGTGGTGAGCAGGTAGTTGGAGGGAACCCTGAGGGACAGGATGTACATGAATTTGGAAAGGCAAGGACTGATTAGGGATAGTCAACATGGCTTTGTACGTGGGAAATCATGTCCCACACACTCGAGTGATTTTTTGAAGAAGTAGCAAAGAAGATTGATGAGGGCAGAGTGATAGATGTGATCTATATGGACTTCAGTAAGGCATTCGACAAGGTTCCCCATGGGAGACTGATTAGCAAGGTTAGATCTCATGGAATACAGTGAAAACTAGCCGTTTGGATACAGAACTGGCTCAAAAGTAAAAGACAGAGAGTGGTGGTGGAGGATTGTTTTTCAGACTGGAGACCTGTGACCAGTGGAGTGTCACAAGGATCAGTGCTGGGCCCTCTACTTTTTATCATTTACATAAATCATTTGGATGAGAGCATAAGAGCTACAGTTTGCAGATGACACCAAAATTGGAGGTGTAGTGGACAGCGAAGAGGGTTACAACAGGATCTGGACCAGATGGGACAATGGGCTAAGTGGCATATGGAGTTTAATTCAGATAAATGCGAGGTGCTGCATTTTCGAAAAGCAAATCTTAGCAGGACTTATACACGTAATGGTAAGGTCCTAGGGAGTGTTGTTGAACAAAGAGACCTTGGAGTGCAGGTTCATAGCTCCTTGAAAGTGGAATCGCAGATAGATAAGAGAGTGAAGGCGGCGTTTGGTATGTATTCCTTTATTGGTCAGAGTATTGAGTCCAGGAGTTGGGAGGTCATGTTGCGGCTGTACAGCACATTGGTTAGGCCACTGTTGGAATATTTTGTACAATTCTGGTCTCCTTCCTATCAGAAAAATGTTGTGAAACTTGAAAGGGTTTAGAAAAGATTTACAAGAATGTTGCCAGGGTTGGAGGATTTGAGCTACAGAGAGAGGCTGAACAGGCTGGGACTGTGGCATCGGAGGCTCAGGGGTGATCTTACAGAGGTTTCAAAATTATGAGGGACATGGATAGGATAAACAGACAAAGACTTTTCCCTGGGGTTGGGGAGTCCACAACTAGAGGGCATAGGTTTAGGGTGAGAGGGGAAAGATATCAAAGAGACCTAAGGGGCAGCTTTTTCAAGCAGAGGGTGGTACGTGTATGGAACGAGCTGCCAGAGGATGTGGTGGAGGCTGATACAACTGCAACATTTAAAAGGCATTTGGATGGGTATAGGAATGGGAAGGGTTTGGAGGGATATGGGCCGGGTGCTGGCCTGTGGGACTAGATTGGGTTGGGATATCTGGTCGGCATTGACAGGTTGAACCGAAGGGTCTGTTTCCATGCTGTACATTTCTATGACTCCACCACTCATGGAGGTTATAGAGATAAACTGTGTGATTGCATCTGGAGGAGGTTAAAGGCATAAAGGTTTGTAGTTATCGTAGGAAATTACATCATTTGGGACCAGCAGAGTTTACAGAGACTGACTGCATTTCAGAAACAGGAAGAGTTCATAATCATCATTAGAAATGCAGAAACTAATTTATGAGAGAAGCAGGGTCACTCTGCTTTGTGCCCAGAGACAAGGAGGAGTCTTACAGCTGCAGGAGGTTACTAAGGTACAGGGCTTTTTTGTTGTCGTGACGGGAAGGTTACAGAGATCATGAAGGTAGTAGGAGTTCAAAAAAGTCACAAAGACAGGGAGGTTTCTCAGATCTGGAAAGGACTACACTGACCAGGGTGGCTTAAGGAACTGAAGAGTTGTTTTTCTTCAGTTAAGGAGAGATGTGACAGAACCCGGGATTAATGACAAAGGCAGAAACTTGGAGAGTTGTAGTGGTAGGAGGAGCTTACAGGGATAGGCAGTATTGTAGGGGCTGATAGAGATAGGGGAAGTGGTATCGATGAAACAGACAATGGAGAAACTGACAGACATAGGGAGGGTTCTGTGGAACAGATGAATTTACAGACAAGATGGTGATAATGAAGCCTGAGAATTTTCTCATGTTCCTTGCCCAGCATTGTTCCTACATCATGCCCTCAGGGTCTGAATTAAAATCCACTTACTCCTCCCTGTGCTGTTTACTGTGAGTGATCTTACCGGCTGCAGAATTTACTGAAGGCTCCAGATCTCCCTCTCCATCTCGCTGGCTGACCAACCGTCTTCAATGTGGTGATGTACGAGACAGGAATTGGGAATTCTGCTGAATCAGGGACATCAGGAATACCTACAGGAGGCAGAGAAATAGACAGAATGGAAAATTACACTGATGCATGAATGTTACACATGGAGAATGGCATTGAATCCCACAGAGATCTGGAAATTCCTAATGTCCATTCCTGGCCTGTTCTGCTGCGTCCCTCTGGAGTGGCTCAGGATCTGGAGGAGCTGCAAGAGCGGGAGACGCTGACAGAGGTAGCAATTAGACCCAAAAGTAAGGGATATCACATGCAGAGAGACTGAGTGATATCAGCAGTGTGAGGATCACACAATGGTAACATCAGAAGTGGTTCTGACCAGTGAGCACTGTTACAAGTACTCAGGGAAGACTGAGCTATTTTATTGAGATAGGCTCCCCAGGTATCAGGATTATGCAGTGTGCTATAAATGGACACAGATGTGAAGGGGGACAGGTCTGACGTGAATGGAAATTCCCAAGTCCAAAGAGAAAGGTTGAAATATTGGAACACGATGGAGATGTGGATGAAGACCAACAGAAAGAAACAGTAAGGGACTGAGTTTAATTAAAATACGACATTGTCAAAGAGATTTGTGACAGGAAATTATTGGTTAACGTAAAGTAAATGCCATTTCTGCCCCTCACAATTCCTCACACACCACAAATGATATCACTTCCGCCCCTCACATCATCGCGAATGTCACACACTCAGTGACTTCCATGCCCCCCGCCCCACTGCCTTGTTTGCCACCACTTCCGCCCCCACCAACGCCGCGCACTTGCATTCTGCTGACAACCCCCCCAGGTCTCACTGTCACAATCCCTGCCCCCAGAACCCTGAGGGGAACACCACCCCTGCTCATGACTCCATTCCTATTCCCCCTAACACCACACCCTCTCCAGTAACAGGCTCCGTCGCCTCCCCCAGCTCCACACCTACGCCAGGTCCCAGCTCCCAGTCCTGCCGAGTTTTCACCATCCCCCTGACCCCCCCTCACTGAGGACGAATGATCAATCCTCAGCAAAGGCCTCACCTTTATCCCCCTCCGTCCACACGTCAATTAATTCAATACACGCCGTGACATCGAACACTTCTTCCACCGCCTCCGCCTCAGAGCTTACTTTTACAATGAAGACTCCCACCCACCTTCCAAGGACCCTTTTGCCCACCTCCAACATACTCCATCCACCTGGACACCCCGTGCTGGCCTATTACCTGCATTCGATTTCTTCATTTGCAACTGCCGCTGACACATTAACCGCCTCAATCTATCTCCCCCCTCCCCCACTCCAACCTCTCACCCTTACAACGTGCAGCCCTCCATTCCCTCTGCTCCACTCCCGACCGCATCATCAAACCAGCAGATAGAGGGTGTGCAGTGGTAGTCTGGTGCGCTGACCTCTACACTGCTGAAGCCATGATGCCAACTCGAAGACACCTCCTCCTATCACCCCCTCGACCATGGCCCACCTCCCATCACCAAACCATCATCTCCCAGAGCAGACAGAACCTCATCACCTCAGGAGGAGATCTCCCACCCACAGCTTCCTATCTCATTGTCCGGGATCCCCCACTGCCCGGTTCTACCTCCTTCCCAAGATCCACAAGCCTGACCATCCTGACCGACCCATTGTCTCAGCATGCTCCTACCCCACCGAACTCATGTCTGCCTACCTCGACATTGTCCTATCCCCCAGTCCAGGAATTACCCACATTCGTTCGAGACAACACCCATACCCTCCACCCCCTCCAAGACTTCTGTTTCCCTGGCCCCCAACGCCTCATCTTCACCATGGATATCCAATCCCTCTACACCTCCATCCTCCATGACCAGGAGCTCCAAGCCCTCCGTTTCTTCATCTCCCGATGTCCACAACAGTACCCTTCCACCAATACTCTCATTCGTTTGGCTGAACTTGTCCTCATACTTAACAATTTTTTCTTCAAATCCTCCCACTTCCTCCAGACCAAAGGGGTAGCCATGGGCACCCGTATGGGCCCCAGCTCTGCCTGTCTCTTTGTTAGCTCCGCAGAACAGTCCATCTTCCGTTGTTACAATGGCACCACTCCCCACGTCTTCCTCCACTACATTGATGACTGCATTGGCGCCACATCGTGCTCCCTTGAGGAGTTTGAGCAATTCATCAACTTCACCAACACTTTCCACCCTGACCTTAAATTTACCTGGACCATCTCTGATACCTCCCTCCCCTTCCTGGACTTCTCCATCCCCATTAATGACAACCGATTTGACACTGACATTTTTTAATGAACCTTCCGACTCCCACAGCTACCTCGATTGCACCTCTTCCGAGACTACCGCCTGCAAATTTGCCAACCCGTATTCCCAATTCCTCCACCTCCGCCGTACCTGTTCCCAGGAGTGCCAGTTCCACCACAGAACACACCAGATAGCCTCCTTCTTTAGAGATCGGAATTTCCCTTCCCACGTGGTTAAAGATGCCCTCCAACGTATCTCGTCCATATCCCACACCTCCGCCCTCAGACCCCACCCCTCCAACCATAACAAGGACAGAACGCCCCTGGTGCTCACCTTCCACCCTACCAACCTTCGCATAAACCAAATCATCCGCCGACATTTCCGCCACCTCCAAACAGACCCTACCACCAGGGATACATTTCCCTCCCCACCCCTTTCTGCCTTCCGCAAAGACCGTTCCCTGAGTGACTACCTGGTCAGGTCCACCCCTCCCAAAATCCCACCCTCCCTTCCTGGCACCTTCCCCTGCCACTGCAGAAATTGCAAAACCTGCGCCCACACCTCTCCCCTCACCACCATCCAAGGCCCCAAAGGAACCTTCCACATCCAAAGTTTTACCTGCACATCCACCAATATCATTTATTGTATCCGTTGCTCCCTATGCGGTCTCCTCTACATTGGGGAAACTGGACACGTCCTAGCAGAGCACTTTAGGGAATATCTCTGGTACACCCGCACCAATCAACCCCACTGCCCTGTGGCCCAACATTTCAACGCCCCCTCCCACTCTGCCGAGGACATGCAGGCCCTGGGCTTCCTCCACCGCTGCTTCATCACCCCCTGACGCCTGGAGGAAGAACGTCTCACCTTCCGCCTCGGAGCACTTCAACCCCAGGGCATCAATGTGGACTTCACCAGTTTCCTCATTTCCCCACCTCCAGCCTTCCAGCTCAGCCCCCCATGACCTGTCCTAATGGACGATCTCCCTTCCCACCTATCCACTCCACCCTCGTCTCTGACCAATCACCCCCATCCCCACCCCCATTCACCCATTGTACTCTTTGCTACCTTCCCCCATCCTCCATTCTGACCTATCACCTTCTTCCCCACCCCATTCACCTATTGTACTCTTTGCTACTTTCTCCCCATCCCCACCCCCTCTCATTTATCTCCCCACTCTGCAGGCTCCCGGCCTCTGTTCCTGATGAAGGGCTTTTGCTTGAAACGTCGATTTTCCTGCTCCTCGGATGCTGCCTGACCTGCAGTGCTTTTCCAGCACCACTCTAATCTAGACTCTGGTTTCCAGCATCCGCAGTCCATGTTTTTACCTTATTGGAGGAGGAGACTACCGAGATAAGGCATGTTGTAGACACTGAACCAAGTTACAGGGATAAGGAAGGTAGTCTGGAATGCAGCACAATTCAAATATGTAGAGGGACTATCGGGAAGGGAGGAGGTTACAGCGATAGGATCTATTATAGGAATTAAAAATTATTGAAGACACTGGACCACAAGACATGCCATAGATAGACTGTTGCAGAGTAGTGAGTTTTAATATAACAGAACTTACATTAGGGTGGTGATTGAGCCTGGGGTGTGTGTGTGTACTGTACTCCCCTCCAGCACTGTATCTATGTCATGTTGTGTTCACAGATGTTTGGAGCCCTCTCATTGCTCTTTGCTCTGTGTACTGTGGGTGACCTTACCTCACTACAGGATTTATTGAAGGCTCCAGATCTCCTTTCCCTTTGTCTCTCTCTGGCAGACCAACTGTGTTCAATGAGGTGATGGATGACCCACCCAGCAGCTGGGAAGGCTATTGAGTCAGGACTTTCCTGAATACCCACAGGAGACAGAGAAATAGACAGAATGGGAAATTAAACAGATGCAGTGAGGGTTACACATGGAGAATGGCACTGAGTTCCACAGAGATCTGGAAAATGGAGCGATATTAAGTAATAGTCCCAGATTGCTGGAAGATGTCAGGATCACACAATTGTGTGGGAAGAATGGGTTTAGCTTCATGATGCCCTGATATCAGTGCTCAGGGATGAGCACCCAGTGAGCAGGTGAAGTAATGACCTAGTGGTATTATTGCGAGAGAATGTATCCAAAACCTCAGCTAATGTTCAGGGGAGGCAGGATTGAATCCCGCCATCTGAAAAGGAGACATTTGAAATCAATAATTTTAAAAAGAATAATTAACAATCCACAAATAAGTATGAAACCATTACTGATGTACAACAAATCCAAACACTTGTCCTTTCGAGAAGGACATCTGCCCATCCTCACGTGGTCTGCACGACATCCCCACAGCAAAGTGTTTGCTTCTCAATGACCCTCTGAAATGGCCGAGCAAGTTACTCAGTTCAAGGGCTTCTGGGAGTGGGCAAGAAAGTCTGGTCAGCCAGAGATTCACACATCCCATACCTGGTTTAAAAAAAAATCTATTAGGATGGTCCCACTGGAACCGCGCTGGGACCAGTGTCCTGACCAATCATGTCGGTAGGTTTATGGACAGGGCATTAAACTGACAGAGAGGATGCAGGGACAGGGATCAGGTGAAAGGAGCTTTCCAAATCCAAAGGGAAAAGGTGAAGCAATGGAACAGCATGGGAATGTGTCTGAAGACAAGCAGAAAGGAACAGGTTGGGACAGAGTTTAACTAAAACTGTACATCAGTGAATAGATTTGTGACAAAAAATTGTGGAAGAGAGTATATTGTGGTTTTTTTGAATAGACAACGTTGCTGCAATAAGGTCGATGGATTTGTGACTCAGAGATAAAAGAGATTTCGACACCAGGGAGACATGGATACAGGGTGAACAAAATATTCAGTGGTTCGTAATCTTGTGCAAACTCAGGCAAAATGGGCAACGCTAACAATAATGGATACCAAAGGCATTACAGAGAAAGCATTTGGCCTCAGATCATGAAGTAGAGTCAGTCTGAATGTACATTCTGGCTACTACTTGCCAAGGACACAAGCAGCAGAACAGTTTTAGTCACCGAACAGCATTCCATTGCTCATCACTGCATTACACAGGAACTCATTGGAATTTTTTAACAAAGGCATTGTGATAATTTTGGAAAACGTCAATATTTGTGTAATCTGGGACATTCACACGGACAACATTGATATTGGAAGGAGTTCGGTTAATTTTTTTTTCAGTGTTTCTTTGAAAAACACATTGTGCAACTGGCTAGGGACATAACTATCACAGAGCGACCGTGTAATGAAACTTAGTGAATGAGTCATGTCACCTGGAGAGATCCTTCGGGAAATTGTGATAAAGTGCAGTTTAAAGAAATATAAAGTTTTAAAGTGAATCACAGAAAGGACAAGCTACTTTAGAAACAAAAATAGCCAATGACATGAGTTTTAGAGGAGAACTGACCAAGGTAAACGGGCTAAACAGACTGAAGTATGTGCCTGTCAATGAACAGTGGAAAACATTTGAAGGGACAATGCAAAATACTCAACAAAAGGACATTCCATTCAAACAGTAAAAACCTCAGCAAGAAATTCCCACTGATCGCTCACTTGGGACAAAAGGAATCATACTAGATTATGAGAAGATCACCAAAAAGTACTTAAAATCCTGAAGTGTGTGTGTGTTTTAGGAGTAAATGGATTGCAATGAGACTGCTCGCAGGAAGAGGGCTGTGGGAAGGGAAGCCACGATCAGGGTTCATTGACACGATAGGAACAGGGAGAGGTGAAGGTGATGGAGGTGGTGAGAGTGTTACAGAGAGTGGTCAGGGTGTTACAAGGCCAGGACGGATTGCTGCAGCTGGAGGGGTTTGCAGAGGTACGGAGGGACATAGGTATTTTTATATATTCATTCATGGAATGTGGATGTCGCTGCCTGGAACACCATTCTTTGACCCCACTGCTAATTACTGAGAGGGCAGCTCAGAGTCAGCGATATTGCTATGGGTCTGGAGTCACATGTCGGCCAGACCAGGTTAGAATATTTGATGTCCTTCCCTAAAGGAGATTAGTGAACTAGATGAGTTCTTCCTACTGATCAACAATGTTTTTATGGTGGCCCCATCACTGTCTTTTACAGATACAACATGACATCCCAACTCTTACTCTTAATGCTCTGCCCAATGAAGGTAACCATCCCAAACACCTGCTTCACCAGCCTGTCTACCTGTGACACCACATACTGTGTACCTGGGTCACTGGATCTCTGACTGAAAACACGACCCAGGGCCCGAACATTAACTGTACAAGTCCCACCCTGGTTTGTTTCACCAAAATGGAACACCTCACCTTTATCTAATTAAACTCCATCTGCTATTCTTCAGCACACTATCCCAGCAGTACTGTTCATCCTGTTGTATCATAGATAACCTTCTTCACTGTCCACTTTCCCACCAATTTCAGTGTCACTGAAAACAATTACTTACCAGGAATCCAATATTCCCATCCAAACCATTTATCCAAATGACAAACAACAGTGGACCCGCTCCACCGCTGGTCACATGTCTCCAGTCAGAAAAACAACATGTCTCCCACCACCCTCTGTCTCCTAACATCAAGCTAATTTTGTATGTAGTTCACTAGCTCCTCCTGAATGCCATATCCTTTTTACACTGATCTGAGCTTATTACCCAGTTTACCAGACAGAACACAGAACACAGAACAGTTCAGCCCAAGACCCTTCGGCCATGATTTCATGCCAACATTTTATCCAACTGTAAGATCAAAATAACCTACATACCCTTCATTTTACTATTATCCATGTATCTGTCCAAGAATCTATTAAATGTCCCAGATGTGTCTAATTTTACTACCACCATTGGCAGTCCATCCAACCACCTACCATTCTCTATCCTCTTATCCATCCTCCATTCACCTTAAAATTATGCCACCTTGTAATAACCATTTATGCCATTGGAGGAAAAGTCTCTGACTATTCACTCACTCTGTGCCTCTCATCATCTTGTTCACCTCCACAAAGTCACCCCGCCTCCTTCTCCAATGAAAAAATCCTTAGCTCCCTCAACCTTTCTCCGTAAGAACTGCCCTCCATTACAGGCAGCATCCTGGTATATCTCCTGTGTACACTTTCTAAAACTTGCACATCCTTCCTGTAAACAGGGTACCAGAACTGAACACAATATTCCAAGTGTGGTCTCACCAGGACGCTATGAAGATGCAGTAAAACCTCACGGCTCTTACAGTCAATCCCCTTCTAAGGGGAGCCAACACAACATATGCATTTTTAATCAACCCTATCAACGTGCGTGGCGATTTTGAGAGATCTATAGACACGGACCCCGTGATCGCTGTTCTCCACACTGCCAAGTATTCTGACTTTCACCCTGTATTCAAATTCGACCTTCCAGAATGAATCACTTCACACTTTTCCAGAGTGGACTCCATCTGCCACTTCCAGCCCAGCTCTGCGTCCTGTAAATGTCCCATCGCAACCTACAACAGCCCTCCACATTCCCCACCACTCCACCAACCTTCATGTTATTGGCAAACTTACTAACCCACTCTCCAACATCCACATCCAAGTCATTTATAAAAATCACAGAGAGCAGAGTCCCAGAGCTGATTGTTACAGAACACCACTGGTTACTGAGCTCCAGGCTCAATACTGTCCATCTGCTGCCACCCTCTGTCTTCTCTGGGCCATCCGATCCTGTATCCAGACAGACATATTTCCCTATATCCCAATTTTCCTTCTTTTCTGAATGGGCCATCAACATATTCTGTCATATCCTCAAAGAATTCAATCAGGTTTGTGAGGCATGACCTGACCCCTCACAAACCCATACTGACTGTAGCTAATTTAACTATGGTTTTCCAAGTAGTCATAAATCCTGTCTTTAGAGCCCTGGCCAATAATCTGCACACCACAGACATAAGACTAAATCTGTAATTCCCAGAATTCTACCTCCATAACATGGTCCAGACGCTACAAACCTTCTCTCCTCTGCCATGTTCCCCAAAATGACACTGGAGGGTGGAGGGAGTTACAGAGATAGGGAGGGATATCAGGACACGAGGATTTTGCAGATATTAGGAGGGTTGCAGTGCAAAAAGGAGGTTCAGTAATTGTGAGGTTTCATGGTGATGAAGGCATTTGAAGAGGGAGGATTGTAGGGAAATGAGAGGTTTCATATTTTAGGTGCTTTGTTAGGACTGCAAAAGGTTACTGAGTTGGGGAGGGTGTAAGCACTGGAGGATTTTACAAAAACATGTGGTTTTGGTTGCAATGCAGGAAGAGGATTCAGGAAGCTGGAGAGTATGGGGTCTGAACGAGGTTACACAAATGGGAAGAGTTGTCAGGAGTGCAGGTGTTTACAGAGACAGCAATTGTCTGATCTGGAGCAGAGGACCCAGACTGGGAGGGGTGTGGGGACTGGAGGTGGTTTCACAGGGAGGGAGGACCATAGACCCACAGGAGGTTACAGAAATGTGGAGAGCTGTACGGCTGACGAGTTCATGAAGTTGGGAATGTTTTGAGGGATGGAGAAGTTTACAGGAATAAGGATGTTTGTAGGCCAGGGCTGGATTACAGACAGGGACTGTTTTAGGGAGCTGAGCAGATTACAGAGATAAAGATATTTGTATTGACTGGAAGAACAAACTGAGATATGCAGGGGAGTCGTGACTGAAGATGTTTATAGACATAGGAAGGATTAGGTTCTGGGGGTTATGGAGGTTGTGGAATTTGGATTTCATTTCAGAGACTGGGATAACAATTTTGGTCAGAAACAGTTTCACAGATAAGGGAGCATAGCACAAACAGGAGGAAGTTGTAGAGGAAGGTGACGTTTAAACAGATAGTGGTGTAAGAGCTGGACAAGGTTATGGAGATGGGTCGATGGTGGAGACACAGGAGGAGCTTACATTGACATGGGGGTGATAGTGACAGGAGGGTGTTAAATAGATAGTGGGTTTTGTAGGGACTGGATTGGGAGAGGCACAGGCATGGAGTGAGTTTGACAGATCAGGAATACTGCAGAGATCTGTGAGGATTACACTAATAGGGATGGTGGTCGGGTCTCCACAGACTGTTGGTGTTTAGGGAATGGAAGAGATTTGGTAGATAGGGAGGGATGTAAGAGCTGCAGGAGCTTATGGAGAGTTGAAGAGTTGGAGCAATTTGCAGAGGTAGGTTTCTCAGACAGGAGTAGGTTATAGATAGTGAGGGTTGTGTGGTCTGAGTAAGTCAAAAAGAGGAGAGTTTTCGCGTCTGGAAGAGGTTACACTGACAGGGAGAGTTGAAGAGACTGAAGCAAAAATGCATGGAGAAGGTTACACAGATAGGGAGGTGAGTAGGGACTGAAGGTGAATACACAGACATGGAGGATTGTATTGTTAGACGGAGATGAGAGGGATAGGGACCGGTGTAGGGATTTACACAGATGGGGAAGGTTTTGTTTTTGGAGAAGGTTACACTGATACAGACAGTGTTAGGGAGTGTTTAGTGGATGACAGAGGAGCTCAGAGAGAATGTACTATGGGGAGTGGAGGAGATTACTGTCGGTTTGAACAGAGCTTCTACAGATCCTCAGTGCTGTAAGGCTGGAGGGAGGTTATAACAGTGAGTGTTGCCAAGACTGAATTACTTCACTGATACAGAGCAGGTCTCAGCACGTAACTGTCAAAGGGAAATTGAGACAGTCCAGATGAGTTTTCAGAGATACAAATGTTTATGGGAGTTTCAAGAGGGAACAATGATTGGGAGTGCTGTACCAAATGGGAATAGTTATAGGGAGGGTTCTAAAAGCCGGAAGAGATGACAGACATATCGATCTTTGAAAGGACTGGAGAAGGTTACATCGGCAAGGGGTGTTTTAGAGTCTGGAGGAGATTACTGTGTTAAGGAGAATATTGGGGAGAAGGCCAGGTGTAAGAGACGGGGATGGTTGACAGGGCTGGACAATAACCTGAATAGAATCGCCATCGTGTGCAACCAGGCCATTCGGCCCAACCGGTCCATTCCAAACCTCTGAAGAGCATCTGACCCAGACCCAACCCTCCACCTGTACATTAAACCCTGTATTTCTCGTGGTGAACTTACTTAAACCACACATTCCTGAATACTACAGTCAATTTATGATGGCCAATCCACTGATGGTGCAAATTTTGGACACACACAGCAAGGCAGTGACATGTAAACACACACAGTGAGGGGGATAACGCAGACACACAGCGAGGAAAGGACATGCAAACACACACACACACACACACACACACACACACACAGTGAGGGGGCTACATGCAGACACACAGCAAGGCAGCGACACGCAAACACAAACAGTGAGGGAGATACCCGCAGACACACAGCGACGGAAGGACATACACACACACACAGTGAGGGGGATACACACAGACACACAGCGAAGGAAGGACACACACACACACACACACACACACACAGTGAGGGGGATACCCGCAGACACACAGTGAGGGGGGGACAATCACACACAGAGAGGGAGGGACACACACACACACACACAGTGAGGGAGGGACAATCGCACACAGCGAGGGAGGGACACGCACACACACAGCGAGGGAAGGACGCGCGCGCGCGCGCACACACACACACACACACAGTGAGGGGGATACACGCAGACATACAGCGAGGGAAGGACACACACACGCAAATCGAGGGAGGGGACTCACACAGCAAGGAAGGGACACACACACACACAGCGAGGGAAGGACGCGCGCGCGCGCGCGCACACACACACACATTTACAGTGAGGGGAATATTGCAGACACACAGCAAGGAAGGGACACACACACAGTGAGGGAGGGGCACGCACACACAGTGAGGGAGGGAGGGAAACGCACACATGCAGCGAGGGAGGGACATGCACACAGCGAGGGAGGGACACACACATACACATACAGCGAGGGAGGGACACGGACACACACAGCAAAGGGGGGGCATGCATACGCACACACACACACAGACACAGCGAGGGAAGGACACGCACACACAGTGAGGGGTGGACATGCACACACACAGAGTGAGGGACACACACATGAGGGAGGGACACACGCACACAGCGAGGGAGGGACACACACACACAGCGAGGGAGGGACACACACACAGTCACAGACACAGCGAGGGAGGGACATGCACACACACAGAGTGAGGGACACACACATGAGGGAGGGATACACGCACACAGCGACGGAGGGACACACACACAGCGAGGGAGGGACACACACACAGCGAGTGAGGGGCACACACACAGCGAGTGAGGGATACACACAGCGAGGGACACACACACAGTGAGGGAAGTATGCACACACACACAGACACACACACAGCGAGGGAGGGACATGCACACACACAGAGTGAGGGACACACACACATGAGGGAGGGACACACGCACACAGCGAGGGAGGGACACACACACAGCGAGGGAGGGACGCGCACACACAGACACACACACAGTGAGTGAGGGACACGCACAGACACACAGCGAAGTGGAGCACACAGAAACAGCAAGGGAGGGACACGCACACACACAGCAAGAAAGGGATACGCACACACGAGGAAGAGATGTGCACACACACAGTGAGGGAGGGACATGCACACACAACGAGGAAGAGGCACACACACATCGAGTGAGGGGCACACACACATCGAGTGAGGGATACACACAGCGAGGGAGACACACACACAGTGAGGGAGTGACACACATACACACACACACACACACACAAAGCGAGGGAGGGACACGCACAGACACGCAGTGAAGGGAAAAACACAGCGAGGGAGGGACACGCACAGACACAGTGAGGGAAGGACATGCACACACAGTGAGGGAGGGGACACGCACATACACAGCGTAGGAGGGACATGCCCACACACAGCGAGGGAGGGACACGCAAACACAGAGAGAGGGAGGAACACGCAAACACACAGCGAGGGAGGGACAGGCTCACACACACCTCGAGGGGGACGGAATGTACACACAAATTGAGAGGGGGCACACACACGCAAAGTGAGGGAGGGACACACACAAATACACACAGTGAGGGGGATACATGCGACACACAGCGAGGGAGGGATGCACATGCAATGCGAAGGAGGGACATGCAAACACACAGTGAGGGGAATACAGGCAGACACTCAGCAAGAGAGGGACACACACACACTGTGAGGGACGGGGACACACACACACAGCGAGGGAGGGACACACACACACACACACTGAGGGATGGGGACACACACACAGCAAGGGAGGGACGCGAACATACACACAGTGAGGGGGATACACGCAGACACACAGCGAGGGAGGGACACACACACACACACCGCAAGGGACAGGGGCACACACATGCAAAGCGAAGGAGGGACACGCACACATACACACACAAACACAGAGCAAGGGAGAGACGTGCACACACAGGAGGAAGGGACAAACACACACACTTATGCTGAGGGGAATACATGCAAACATACAGTGAGGGAGGGACACGCACATACACTGCAAGGGAGGGACACGCACACACTGCGAAGGAGGGACAAACACACACATGTCGAGGGGGAGGGCATGTGCACGGAAATTGAGAGGGGGCACACATACACAGCGAGAGAGGACACACACAGACATGGCAAGGGTGGGATACGCGCACACAGCAAGGTGGTCACGCACTCACACACACAAGGGATGGACACACACACACGAGGGAGGGGTATACACAAACACACAGAGCGAGAGAGCGACATGCACATAAACAGCAAGGGAGGGACACGCACACACACGGGGAAGGAGGGACAAGCAGACACACTGCGAGGGGGAGGGCATGTGAACAGAAATTGAGAGGGGGCACGCACACACAGTGAGAGGGGACACGCACAGACATGGCGAGAGAGGGACACACGCACATAGCAAGGGGGGACAGGCACTCACACACCGAGGGGCATGGCAGATACACAATGATGGGCATATGCACAAAGAGTAAGGGAGGGACACACACACACACACACGGGACGGACACACACTCACAGAGCAAGGGAGTGAGACGCGCACACACAACTAGAGGCCCACACACACACACACGCACAAAGCAAGGGAGGGACACGCACACACACACACACACACACACACACACACACACACACACACTGTGGGAGTGACACGCAGTGAGGGAGGGACACACACATACACACACACACAGCGCAAGGGAAGGACACTCACATACACTGCAAGAGGGACACACATACTCACAGCAAGAGGGGGACACGTACACACAGCGAGGGAAGAACACGCATATGCGTTAGCATAAAATTACAGACACACAGCGAGAGAGGGGCACGCACACACACAGCCAGTGAGGGACATGGACAAACACAAACACACACACAGAGCAAGAGAGGGACACGCGCACATACATCGAGGAGGATACACATGCACACACAGCGAGGGAGGGCCACACACACACATGCACAGCAAAAGACACACACACACACAGAGCAAGGGGGTAACTCACACATACACAGTGAGGGAAGAACACGCACGCACACACAGCAAGGGAGGGACACACACACACGCACACAGACAGCGAGAGTGGGACCACAAACACAGAGCGAGGGAGACACACACACACACGAGGGAGGGACACACACACACAGACAGCGAGAGAGCAAAATGTGCATTAGGAAGCACACAAACACAGACACACACAGCGAGGGAGGGAGGGACAAACACACGCACACACACAGCGGGGGAGGAACACGCGCATGAGGAAGCAAACAAACACAGACACACACAGCGAGAGAGGGAGACACACACACAGTCAGGGAGGGACATGCATACACAGCGAGGGAGGGACACACACAGAGAGCAAGAGAGGGACATGCGCACACAAAGCCAGGGGGAGACATGCTCACACAACGAGGGAGGGCCAAGTACACACACGCACACCAAGAGGGGGAGACACACACACACACAGAGCAAGTGGGGAATCTCTCAAATACTTAGCGAGAGAGACACACACACACACACACACACACACACACAGAGCAAGGGAGGGACACGTACACACCCACCAAGGGGGGAACACACACACACACCCACACACACACACAAAGAGCAAGGGAGGGACACGTACACACCCACCAAGGGGGGAACACACACACACACACACACACAGCGAGGGAGACACACACAAACGCACAGCAAGGAAGGGACACACACACAGAGAGGGAGGGACACGCACACAGACACAGTGAGGGAAGGACATGCACACACAGTGAGGGAAGGATATGCACGCGCACATACACAGAGAGCGAGGGATACACACACAGTGAGGGAGGGACACACACACAGAGCGAGGGAGGGACACGCTGAGACACACAGCAAGGGAGGGAGCATGGACACCCACAGTGTGGGAGGGACATACACACACACACACACACACACAGCAAGGGAGCGACATGCGCACACATAGCGTGGGAGGGACACACAGCGAAGGAGGGACAAGCACACACACACACCCTGAGGGGGAGGGCATGTGCACACAAATTGAGAGGGGGGACACACACACGCAAAGCGAGGCAGGGACATGCACAAATACACACACATACACAGCGATAGAGGGACACGCACATACACACAGTGACGGGGATACATGCAAACACACGACGAGGGAGGGACACACAGCGAGGGACAGGGACACACACAGACAAAACGAAGGAGGGACACGCACACATACACAAACACAGAGCAAGGGAGGGACATGCATGCACAGACACACAGCGAAGAAGGGACACGCAGAGATACACACACACACACACACACACACACGGAGCAAGAGAGGGACACGCACACGCACAGAGGGAAGAACACGCACACACAGCGAGGAAGGGACACACACGCACGCAGCGAGCGAGAGACACACTCAGCAAGGGAGGGACATGCACAAACACACAGTGAGGGAGGGACACACACACACGCATGCACACACACATACAAACACTCAGAGCGAGGGAGGGACACGCAAACATAGCGAGGGAAGGACATGCACACACAGCAAAGGAGGAACATACACAAACACATACAGCGAGGGAGGGACATGCTCATACACAGCAAGGGATGGACACACACACATATGCGCGCGCATGCACACACACACACACACACACACCGAAGGAGGGACAAGCACACACACGGCGAGGGGGAGGGCATGTGTACAGGAATTGAGACGGGACATGCACACACAGTGAGAGGGGACACGCACAGACACGGCGAGGGAGGGACACATGCACACACAGCAAGGGGGGCATGCACTCACACAGTGAGGGGGATACACACAAAGAGCAAGGGAGGGGGACACACACACACACACACACACACACACACACACACAGCGAGGGGAGAAGCGCACATACAGTGAGGGTGATATACACAAAGTGCAATGGAGGGACACACATACACACACACACACACACACACACACACAGACAAGGGATGCACACACACACAAAAAGAGCGAGGGAGTGACACACACACACACTGCAAGAGGGACACACATACTCACAGCAAGAGGGACACACACAGAGAGCAAGAGAGGGACATGCATACACAGCGAGGGAGGGGCACACACACAAAGAGCAAGAGAGGGACACTCACAAACACAGCAAGGGGGAGGGCCATGCACGCATGCGCACAGCAAGATGGACACACACACACACACACACACACACACACACACACACACACACACACACACAGAGCAAGGGAGGGATACGCGCACACACAGCCAGGGCGGGATATGCACACACAGCGAGGGAGGGTCACACGCAAACACACACATACACACAGGGCGAGGTGGAGACACATGCACACATAGCGATGGAGGAACACGCACATACACACAGTGAGGGGGATACATGCAGATACACGGCAAGGGAGGGACACACACAGCGAGGGACTGGGACACATGATGCAAATCGAAGGAGGGACACACACAGACACACACACACACACAAACACAGACCAAGGGAGAGACGCGCACACACAGTGAGAAAGGGACCAACACACACACTTATAGTGAGGGGAATACACGCAACACACACAGTGAGGGACGGACACGCAGATACACTGCAAGGGAGGGACACGTGCACACCACGAAGGAGGGACAAGCACACACATGTCGAGGGGGAGGGCATGTGCACAGAAATTGAGAGGGGGCACACACACACAGTGAGAGGGGACACACACAGACACGGCAAAGGTGGGACACGCGCACACAGCAAGGTGCTCACACACTAACACACACAAGGGATGGATACATACACACAAAGTGAGAAAGTGACACGCACAGATACATACACACACAAACACAGAGCAAGGGAGGGACATGCACACACGCACACAAGGAACAGACACACACATGCAAAGTGAGGGAGGGACACGCACAGATACACACACACACAAACACATAAACATAGAGC
The DNA here is from genome assembly GCF_047496795.1 of Chiloscyllium punctatum. Classification (NCBI taxonomy): domain Eukaryota; kingdom Metazoa; phylum Chordata; class Chondrichthyes; order Orectolobiformes; family Hemiscylliidae; genus Chiloscyllium; species Chiloscyllium punctatum. The sequence goes on from NC_092772.1 coordinate 14,601,924, forward strand.
AAGGGACGGACGTGTGCACACACAGCGAGGGAGGGACACAAACTCACAGCGAGGGAGAGACATACAAACATAGACAGTGAGGGGGTTACCCGCAGACACACAGCAAGAGAGGGATACACACACACATGCAGTGAAGGAAGGGAGACACATGTCAAGGGGGAGGGCATGTGCACAGAAATTGAGAGGGGGCACACACACAGCGAGAGGGGACACACACAGACATGGCAAGGGTGGGACACGCGCACGAAGCAAGGGGGACACGCACTCACACACTCAAGGGTCGGACACACAAAGCGAGAGGGGTTCATGCCCACACATACACGCACAGAAACACAGAGCAAAGGAGGGACGTGCACACACAAACACAAGGGATGGACACACACGCAAAGCGAGGGAGGGACATGCACACAAACACAAACACAGAGCAAGGGACGGAGATGCACACACGGGATGGAAACACACACGCAAAGCGAAGAAGGGACACGCACAGCGAGGGAGGCATATGCACACACACAGCGAGGGGGGGACACACGCGCGCACACACACAGACACAAAGACATACAAACACACACAACTAGGGCGGGACAAGCACTCACGACGAGGGGGAGGGCATGTGCACAGGAATTGAGAGGGGGCACACACACACAGCGAGAGGGGACTTGCACAGACACAGCGAGGGAGGGACACGCACACACAGCGAGGGGGGACATGCACTCATACAGCGAGGGGGATATACACAAAGTGCAATGGAGGGACACACACACAAAGAGTGAGGGAGTGACAAGTGCACACACAAAGCAAGAGTAGGACACGCACATACACTGCAAGAGGGACACACATACTCACAACAAGAGGGACACGCGCATGCACAAGCACACACACAGAAACACACACAGTGAGAGAGAGAGAGAGAGACACACACAGCGAGAGAGGGACACACACACACACAGTGAGGTAGGGACGGACACACACACACACACACACACACACACACACACACACACAGATACAGCGAAGGGGGATACGCACACACACACACAGCGAGGAGGACCCGCACACTCACAGCATGGGAGAGAGACACACTTACACACACAGTGAGAGAGGGACATGCGCACACACATAGAGTGAGGGAGGGACACACACATACACAGCTAAAGGAAGGACACGTGCACATTCACACAGCGAGGGGGGACATGCATACTCACAGCGAGGGAGGGAGACACACACACAGAGTGAGAGAGAGAGACACATACACACAACGCGAGGGAGTGACACACACGCAACCAGTGAGGGACACGCAGTGAAGGGGGACACACACAAACACACACTGAGTGAGTGACATACATACACGCACACACACACAAACACACACAAACACACACACTCACAAACACAGTGAGCAAGGGACACACACAGCAAGGGAGGGACTTGCTGAGACACGCAGAGAGGGAGGAACATGCACATGCCGAGCGAGGGAGGGACACGCGCACACACAGCGAGGGGGGACACGCGCACACACGAGGAGGACACGCGCAAACACAACGAGGGGGTACACGCACACACACAACGAGGGAGGGACACGAACACACACGCACAGCAACAGGGACACACACACAGAGCAAGGGGGGAAACTCACACACACACACAGAGATGGAGGGACACACACACACACCGACAGCGAGGGAGCAACATGTGCATGAGAAAGCACACAAACACAGACACACACAGCAAGAGAGGGACATGCACACACAGCGAGGGAGGGACACGCACACACACAGCTAGGGAGGGACACGCACACACACACACACACAGACAGCTATGTAGGGACACACACATACAGTGGGGGAGCGACATGCGCATGAAGAAGCACAGAAACACAGACATATACAGCGAGAGGGAGACACACACATACATAGCCAGGGAGGGACATGCATACACAGCGAGGGAGGGCCACACACACACACACACACACACACACACAAGAGAGGGACACACACACACTCGAGGGAAGGACACACACACACACACACACACACACACACACAGTGAGGGGGATACATGCAGATACACAGCGAGGGAAGAACATGCACACACATACACAGTGAGGGGGATACCCGCAGACACACAGTGAGGGAGGGACAATCACACACAGCGAAGGAGGGAAACACACACACACAGCGAGGGGGACACGCACATACACAGCGAGGGAAGGACGCGCGCGCACAAATACACACACACACACACACACACAAACACACACACACAGTGAGGGGGATACACGCAGACATACAGTGAGGGAAGGACATGTGCACACAGTGAGGGGATACATGCAGACACACAGCGAGGGAAGGACACACATACTCAAATCGAGGGAGGGAACTCACACAGCAAGGAAGGGACACACACACAGCGAGGGAGGGACACGCACACACGCAGCGAGGGAGGGACACACACACACAGCGAGGGAGGGACACACACACACAGCGAGGGAGGGACACACACATACACACACAGCGAAGGAGGGACACAGACACACACAGCAAAGGGGGGGAATGCATACGCACACACACACAGACACAGCGAGGGAAGGACACGCACACACAGTGAGGGGAGGACATGCACACACACACAGACTGAGGGACACACACATGAGAGAGGGACAAGCACACACACAGCGAGGGAGGGACACGCACACACACAGCAAGGGAAGGACGCACACACACATACACACACAGTGAGTGAGGGACACGCACAGACACACAGCGAAGGGGAACACACAGACACAGCAAGGGAGGGACATGCACACACACAGCAAGAAAGGGATACGCACACACGAGGAAGGGACGTGCGCACACACAGTGAGGGAGGGACATGCACACACAACGAGGAAGAGGCAAACACACATCGAGTGAGGGACACGCAGAGCGAGGGAGGCACAAACACAGACACACACACAGCGAGGGAGGGACATGCAGAGACATGCAGCGAAGGGACACACATACACACACAGACACAGTGAGGGAAGGACATGCACACGCAGTGAGGGAGGGGACACGCACATACACAGCGTAGGAGGGACACGCCCACACACAGCGAGGGAGGGATATGTAAACACAGAGCGGGGGAGGGACACGCTCACACACAGCGAGGGAGGGACACGCTCACACACAGTGAGGGAGGGACACGCATACACACCATGAGGGGTAGGGCATGTACACACAAATTGAGAGGGGGCACACACACGCATAGCGAGGGAGGGATATGCACATGTAAACACAGTGAGGGGGATATATGCGACACACACCGAGGGAGGGATATACACGCAAAGCGAAGGAGGGACATGCAAACACACTGTGAGGGGAATACAGGAAGACACTCAGCGAGGGAGGGACACACACACACTGTGAGGGACGGGGACACACACACAGTGAGGGAGGGACACACACACACACACACACAGCAAGGGACGGGGACACACACATGCAAAGCGAAGGAGGGACACGCACTCTCACATACACACACAAACACAGAGCAAGGGAGAGACACGCACACACAGGAGGAAGGGACAAACACACACACTTATGCTGAGGGGAATACACGCAAAGATACAGTGAGGGAGGGACACGCACATACACTGCAAGGGAGGGACACACACACACCACGAAGGAGGGACACACACACACATGTCAAGGGGGAGGGCATGTGCACGGAAATTGAGCGGGGGCACACACAGCGAGAGAGGACACACAGACATGGCAAGGGTGGGACACGCGCACACAGCAAGGTGGTCACGCACTCACACACACAAGGGACGGACACACACACACGAGGAGGGGTATACACAAACACACAGAGCGAGAGAGCGACACGCACATAAACAGCAAGGGAGGGACACGCACACACACGGGGAAGGAGGGACAAGCAGACACACGGCGAGGGGGAGGGCATGTGAATAGAAATTGAGAGGGGGCATGCAAACACAGTGAGAGGGGACACGCACAGACATGGCGAGAGAGGGACCCACGCACATAGCAAGGGGGGACAGGCACTCACACACCGAGGGGCGTGGCAGATACACAATGATGGGGATATGCACAAAGAGCAAGGGAGACAGACACACACACACACACACACACACACACACAAGGAACGGACACACACTCAACGAGCAAGGGAGTGACATGCGCACACACAGCTAGAGGCGCGCACACACACACACACACACACACACACAAAGCATGGGAGGGACACGCACACATACACAAACACACTGTGGGAGTGACACACAGTGAGGGAGGGACACACAAGCATACACACACACACACACACACAGACAGCGCAAGGGAAGGACACTCGCATAGACTGCAAGAGGGACACACTTAAACACAGCAAGAGGGGGACACGTACACACAGCGAGGGAAGAACACGCACATGCGCAAGCACAAAATTACAGACACACAGCGAGAGAGGGGCATGCACACACACAGCCAGTGAGGGACATGGACAAACACAAACACACACATACACAGAGCAAGAGAGGGACACGCGCACATACATCGAGGAGGATACACATGCACACACAGCGAGGGAGGGCCACACACACACATGCACAGCAAAAGACACACACACACACAGAGCAAGGGGGTAACTCACACATACACAGTGAGGGAAGAACACGCACGCACACACAGCAAGGGAGGGACACACACACACACACACACCGACAGCGAGAGTGGGACCACACACACAGAGCGAGGGAGACACACACACACACGAGGGAGGGACACACACACACACACACACACACACACACACACACACACACACACACACACATACAGTGAGGGGGATACATGCAGATACACAGCGAGGGAAGAACATGCACACACACACACGCACACACACACAGAGTGAGGGGGATACCCGCAGACACACAGTGAGGGAGGGACACACACACACAGTGAGGGAGGGACACACACACACAGTGAGGGAGGGACACGCACACACAGCGAGGGATGGACACGCACACACAGCGAGGGATGGACACGCACACACAGCGAGGGATGGACACGCACACACAGCGAGGGATGGACACGCACAAACACACATACACACACACACAGTGAGGGGGATACCCGCAGACACACAGCGAGGGAAGGACACACACACGCAAATCGAGGGAGGGGACTCACACAGCAAGGAAGGGACACACACAGTGAGGGAGGGGCACGCACACACGAAGCAAAAGAGGGACACGCACACATGCAGCGAGGGAGGGACACGCACACAGCGAGGGAGGGACACACACACACACATACAGCGAGGGAGGGACACGGACACACACAGCAAAGGGGGGGGCATGCATACGCACACACACACAGACACAGCGAGGGAAGGACATGCACACACAGAGTGAGGGACACACACATGAGAGAGGGACACACGCACACAGCGAGGGAGGGACAAGCACACACACAGCGAGGGAAGGACACGCACACACAGACACACACACAGTAAGTGAGGGACACGCACAGACACACAGCGAAGGGGAACACACAGACACAGCTAGGGTGGGACTTGCAAACACACAGCAAGAAATGGATACGCACACACAACGAGGAAGAGACACATGCACACAGTGAGGGAGGGACACGCACACACACAGCAAGAAAGGGATACGCACACACGAGGAACAGACGTGCACACACACAGTGAGGGAGGGACATGCACACACAACGAGGAAGAGGCACACACACATCGAGTGAGGGACACACACAGAGCGAGGGAGGGACACGCACAGACATGCAGCGAAGGGACACACATACACACACACAGACACAGTGAGGGAAGGACATGCACACACAGTGAGGGAGGGGACACGCACATACACTGCGTAGGAGGGACACGCCCACACACAGTGAGGGAGGGACATGCACACACACAGCTTGGGAGGGACACGCAAACACAGAGCGGGGGAGGGACACGCTCACACAAAGCGAGGGAGGGACACGCTCACACACAGCGAGGGGGAGGGTATGTACACACAAAATGAGAGGGGGCACACACACGCAAAGTGAGGAGGGACATGCACAAGTACACACAGTGAGGGGGATACATGCGACACACAGCGAGGGAGGGACACACACACACACAGCAAGGGACGGGGACATACACATGCAAAGCGAAGGAGGGACACGCCCACATACACACGCACACACACACACATAGACACACATACACACGCAAACACAGAGCGAGGGAGAGACGTGCACACACAGGAGGAAGGGACAAACACACACACTTATGCTGAGGGGAATACACGCAAACACACAGCGAGGGAGGCATACGCACACACACAGCGAGGGGGGTCACACGCGCGCACACACAGACACACAGACACACAGACATACAAACACACACAACGAGGGAGGGACAAGCACACACACGGCGAGGGGGAGGGCATGTGTACAGGAATTGAGAGGGGGCACACACACACACACAGAGGGGACTTGCACAGACACAGCGAGGGAGGGACACGCACACACAGCGAGGGGGGACATGCACTCACACAGCGAGGGGGATATACACAAAGTGCAATGGAGGGACACACACACAAAGAGCGAGGGAGTGACAAGTGCACACACAAAGCAAGAGTGGGACACGCACATACACTGCAAGAGGGACACACATACTCACAACAAGAGGGACACGCGCATGCACAAGCACACACACAGAAACACACACAGTGAGAGAGAGAGAGAGACACACACACAGCGAGAGAGGGACACACGCACACACAGCCAGGGAGGGACATGGACACACAGCGAGGGAGGGTCATACACAAACACACACACAGAGTGAGAGAGGGATACGCGCACACACGAGGTGGAGACACATGCACCCGCAGCGAGGGAGGGCCACGCACACACACGCACACACACAGAGCAAGTAGGGGAAACTCACACATACACAGCGAGAGAGGGACACACACACACACAGCGAGGTAGGTAGGGACGGACACACACACACACAGATACAGCGAAGGGGATACGCACACACACACAGCGAGGAGGACCCGCACACTCACAGCATGGGAGAGAGACACATTTACACACACAGTGAGAGAGGGACATGCGCACACAGTGAGGGAGGGTCATGCGCACACACGAGGGGGACACGCACAGCAACAGGGACACACACACAGAGCAAGGTGGGAAACTCACACACACACACAAAGTGATGGAGGGACACGCACACACACCGACAGGGAGGGAGCAACATGTGCATGAGAAAGCACACAAACACAGACACGCACAGCAAGAGAGGGACATGCACACACAGCGAGGGAGGGCCACACGCACACACACGAGAGAGGGACACACACACACTCGAGGGAGGGACACACACACAAAATCAAGGGAGGGACACACACACACGAGGGAGGGGCACACACACACAAACACAGTGAGGGGGATACATGCAGATACACAGCGAGGGAAGGAAATGCACACACACACACACACACACACAGAGTGAGGGGGAGGGCATGTGTACAGGAATTGAGAGGGGGCACACACACACAGCGAGAGGGGACATGCACACACAGCGAGGGAGGAAGCGCACACACAGCGAGGGGGATATACACAAAGTGCAATGGAGGGACACACACACAAAGAGCGAGGGAGTGAAAGTGCACACACAGCTAGAGGGACACACACACACAAAGCAAGAGTGGGACACGCACATACACTGCAAGAGGGACACACATACTCACAACAAGACGGACACACGCATGCACAAGCACACACACAGCAACACACACAGCGAGAGAGAGAGAGAGACACACACACACACAGTGAGAGAGGGACACGCGCACACACAGCCAGGGAGGGACATGGACACACAGCGAGGGAGGGTCATACACAAACACACACACAGAGTGAGAGAGGGATACGCGCACACACGAGGTGGAGACACATGCACCCGCAGCGAGGGAGGGCCACGCACACACACGTACAGCAAGAGGGACACACACCCACATAGCAAGTCGGGGAAACTCACACATACACAGCGAGAGAGACACACACACACACACACACACACACACACACACAGCAAAAGGAAGGACACGCGCACATACACACAGCGAGGGGGGACATGCATACTCACAGCGAGGGAGGGAGACGCACACACAGAGGGAGAGAGAGACACATACACACAACACGAGGGAGAGACACACACGCAACCAGTGAGTGAGGGAAACGCAGCGAAGGGGAACACACACAAACACATACTATGAGTGTGTGACACACACACACACACACACACAGCGAGCAAGGGACACATGCAGCAAGGGAGGGACTTGCTGAGACACGCAGAGAGGGAGGAACACGCACACGCAGAGCGAGGGAGGGACATGCGCACACACAGCGAGGGGACACACACACACACACACACACACACACACACACACACACACACAGCGAAGGGGGATACGCACACACACACACAGCGAGGAGGACCCGCACACTCACAGCGTGGGAGAGAGACACACTTACACACACACACAGATGGAGGGACACGCACGTAAACACAGACCCAGAGCGAGGGAGGGATGCGCACACACACAGCGAGGGAGGGACACACACATGCACAGCAAGGGATGGATACGCACACACACAGGGAAGGAGGGACAAGCAGACACACGGCAAGGGGGAGGGCATGTGCACAGAAATTGAGAGGGACACGCGCACACAGCGAGAGGGAACATGCACTCACACACTGAGGGGAGATGCACACATACAGTGAGGGGGATATACACAAAGAGCAATGGAGGGAGAGACACACACACACACACACAAGGGAGGGACACACACACACACACAAGGGAGGGACACACACACACACACAAGGGAATGGCACGTGCACACACAGTGAGAGAGGGACATGCGCACACACATAGAGCGAGGGAGGAACACACACATACACAGCAAAAGGAAGGACACGCGCACATACACACAGCGAGGGGGGCATGCATACTCACAGTGAGGGAGGGAGACGCACACACAGAGCGAGAGAGAGACACATACACAGAACGCGAGGGAGTGACACACACGCAACCAGCAAGTGATGGACACGCAGCGAAGGGGGACACACACAAACACATACTGTAAGTGTGTGACACACACACTCACACACACACACACAGCGAGCAAGGGACACATGCAGCAAGGGAGGGACTTGCTGAGACACGCAGAGAGGGAGGAACACGCACACGCAGAGCGAGGGAGGGACATGCGCACAAAGAGCGAGGGGGGACACGCGCACACACAGCGAGGGGGGACAAGCGCACACACAGCGAGGGGGGACACGCGCGCACACACAGCGAGGGAGGGACACGCGCACACACAGCGAGGGAGGGACACGCGCACACACAGCGAGGGAGGGACACGCGCACACACAGCGAGGGAGGGACACGCGCACACACAGCGAGGGAGGGACACGCGCACACACAGCGAGGGAGGGACACGCGCACACACAGCGAGGGAGGGACACGCGCACACACAGCGAGGGAAGGACACGAGCACACACAGCGAGGGAAGGACGCACACACACAGCGAGGGAAGGACGCAAACACACAGCGAGGGAAGGACGCACACACACAGCGAGGGAAGGACACGCGCGCACACACACACACAGCGAGGGAGGGACACGAACACACACGCACAGCAACAGGGACACACACACACAGAGCAAGGGGGGAAACTCACACACACACAAAGCGAAGGACAGACACGCACACATACAAAAAGCGAGGGTGGGACCACACACACACACACACACACACACACACACACACACACACACCGACAGCGAGGGAGCAACATGTGCATGAGAAAGCACACAAACACAGACACACACAGCAAGAGAGGGACATGCACACACAGCGAGGGAGGAACACGCACACACACACAGACAGCTAGGGAGGGACATGCAAACACAGCGAGAGAGGGACATACACAAACACACATACAGAGCAAGAGAGGGACACACACACACACTCACAGCGAGGGAGGGACACACACACACACTCACAGCGAGGGAGGGACACACACACATTCGAGGGAGACACACACACACATTCGAGGGAGACACACACACACACAGACACACACACTCGAGGGAGGGACACACACACACACTCACAGCGAGGGAGGGACACACACACATTCGAGGGAGGGACACACACACATTCGAGGGAGGGACACACACACACACACTCGAGGGAAGGACACACACACACTCGAGGGAGGGACACATATACACACACACACACACTGCATGATGGACACACACATCAAAAGCGACATTCAAACATTGAGAGAGGGACACACGCACACACACACACTCACACAGCAAGGGAGGGACACACAGACACATACTGAGTGAGAGATACGCATTCAGAGCGAGGGGAGGACACCTCACAGCAAGAGCGACACACACACAGCGAGGGGACACACACACACACACACACACACAAAGTGAGGGAGGGAGACACGCAGACATACGCACAAACACACACACACACATGAGGGAGGGACATGTTCACACAACACAGTGAGGGAGAGACATGCTCTTACACAGTGAGAAGAGTTACACACACGCACACAGAGAGAGGGAAGGGGACACACACGCATACACACACACAAATACAGAACAATGGAGGGACACGTGCATACGTAGTGATTGTCTCCTTGGACATGTAATCGTCCAGCTCTCACTCCAGTCTGCTCTCTCACAGGGTCACCGTCTCTGTGACTCCCAGGTACAACTAGGCCTCGATCCTCAGTACTGAATTATATTCTCCCAGGTGTGAGTCAGCCTCAAGCTCCTGCTCCAAGTTGCTCCCTCACACGGTCCCTCCCTCTGTGACTCGTTGCTGATTTCGAGCCTCCTGTTCTGCTTTTTATCCAAATCCAAGTCCCAGTCGGCCTTGACCCTCGCTGCTGATTAATATTCTCCCGCTCTGTGCTGCTCTCTCTCAGGTTCCCTCCCTTTGTGACTCCCAGGTAAAGGTAAGCCTCAAGCCTCAGCTGAGATTTATAACATCCCATTCCACACTGCTCTCTTACAGGATCGCCGTTGTGCCTGGAAGACAGTGGGAAAGAGGAGGATTAGACAGAGCAGAAGGTGTTACAGTGATTGAGGGAGCTGTAGGGGATGAAACAGGTTATCTGGGGAGCTAGGCTGACCTGCAGTAACTGAAGAACGTTAATGGAAGATACAGCGAGAGTTGCAGACACTGAAGAAGGCAAAGGAAATAGAGAGATGGCGACTTGTTCATGACGGAGCTTTGTAGAGTCGAAAGGGCTTCAAAGTTTGGGAGGAGATTTGTCGCACGGGTGCTCGTTGTTGTGGTTCTGTTCGCCGAGCTGGGAATTTGTGTTGCAGACGTTTCGTCCCCTGTCTAGGTGACATCCTCAGTGCTTGGGAGCGTCCTGTGAAGCGCTTCTGTGATGTTTCCTCCAGCATTTATAGCGGTTTGTACCTACCGCTTCTGGTTGTCAGTTCCATATCTCCGCTGCAGTGGCTGGTATATTGGGTCCAGGTCGATGAGCTTATTGATTGAGTCTGTGGATGAGTGCCATGCCTCGAGGAATTCCCTGGCTGTTCTCCGTTTGGCTTGTCCTATAATAGTAGTGTTGTCCCAGTCGAAATCATGTTGCTTGTCATCTGCGTGTGTGGCTACTAAGGATAGCTGGTCATGTCGTTTCATGGCTAGTTGGTGTTCATGGATGTGGATCGTTAGCTGTCTTCCTGTTTGTCCTATGTAGTGTTTTGTGCAGTCCTTGCATGAGATTTTGTACACTACATTGTTTTTTCTCATGCTGGGTATCGGGTCCATCGTCCTGGTGAGTTGTCTGAGAATGGCTGTTGGTTTGTGTGCTGTTATGAGTCCTAGTGGTTGCAGTAGTCTGGATGTCAGTTCGGAAATACTCTTGATGTATGGTAGTGTGGCTAGTCCTATGGGTCATGGCATGTCTTCATTCCGTTGTCTTTCCCTGAGGCATCCGTGGATGAAATTGCGTGGAGTTTGACCCCACTCCGCAGCTCACCAATAGGATAAACAACACACTGAGAAACCTACAAAAAAAACGGACAGATAACCAGGTTTGAACTACAAAGAATGAAACCTCAAAGCAACAACACCCCCAGATTCTATGGACTACCCAAAGTGCACAAACCAGCCATCCCACTCAGACCCATAATATCACTACCAGGGACACCATCACACAAACTGGCAAAAGAACTACAGCAGAAACTGAAACACCTGATCAGCGGATCCAGACACTCTATACAATCAACACAGTAATTCTTGGACATCATCAGAAATACAAACATAGACAAGGATGAAACTATGGTCTCATTCGATGTAACGGCACTGTTCACCTCTATCGACAAAACCCTAGCCAAAGAAACAATAGCCAACCTGCTGGACATACAGGACAGCCAACAAGACGGTGAACCTATCAACAAAGACGGCATACTCAAACTACTGGACCTGTGCCTCACAACACACTTCACATTCAACAACCAAATATATGAACAAATCAACAGCACACCCATGGGCTCACCCATCTCTGGACTCATAGCCGAAGCAGTAATGCAAAGGTTAGAACAAACAGTCTTACCACAAATTCAACCCAAACTCTGGGTCAGATATGTGGATGACACCTTTGTCATAATTAAAAACACAGAAATAGAGAACACACACCGGATCCTCAACGCCACACTCACAGGAATCCGATTCACTAGAGAGGAAGAAAAGGACAACCAACTCCCATTCCTAGATGTGATGGTACAGAGAACACCGAACGGAGAATTCACCACAAAGGTTTACAGGAAAGTCACACACACAGACCAAGTCCTAAACTACGAAAGCAACCACCCCAACACACACAAAAGAAGATGCATCAAGACACTGGTCACAAGGGCCACAACACAGTGCAGTGCACCAGAACTGCAAAAAGTGGAAGAGGAACACCTATACAATGTATTCACCAAAAACAGATACATCAAAATTTCATTCGGGATTGTCTGTATGGATTTGCTACACGACTGTCCTCTGATATTGATGAGGGCAGTGCAGATGATGTAGTTTATAAGGAGTTCATTAAGGTCTTTGACAAGGTCCCACACGGAAGACTCGTCCAAAAGGGAAGATCCCATGGGATCCAAGGTAAGTTGGTAAATTGACTCCACAATTGGTAAAGGGTTGGTTTTATGATTGAAAGCCTTTGCCCAGCGGGTGTACCACAGGGATCTGTGCAGGAGCCATTGCTGTTCCTTATGGACATTAATCACTCGGATGTGAAAGCAGAAGGTAACATTAGTAGGTTTGCAGATAACCTGAAAGGTGAGGGTGTTGTCCACAGTGAGGGGGATGGACTCAGGCTGCAGTCTGATATCGATCAGATGATAAACTGGGCAGAGTAATGGCAGATGGAGTTTACTTCTGATCACTGTGAGGTAATGCACTGTGGGAAGTATAATAAACGAACGGTATACATCATGAATGGTAGGTCCTCCTGGAGTACTGAGGAATACAGGGACCTTGGTGGGCAAGTCCCTGGATGTCTGAAGGTTTCAGCACAGGTAGACAGGGTGGGGAAGGCATCTGAACTGGGAGCAGGAGGGGGACCCACATCCTGGCGGGGAACGTTGCTGGAGCTGCTCGAGAGGATTTAAACCCCAAAGAGTCGTAAGGCCAGAAAGGAAGTTGAAGCTGGTACAAATGTTCAAGAGAGCAATATAAGTAGACAAGGCAGGCAAGAACATAGCAGACAATGAGGGAAAAATAGTGGATTAAACTGCAGGTATTTCAATGCAAAGGGCCAGACAGATAAGGCAGATGAACCCAGAGTATGGATGGGAACATGGGATTGGAATACCATAGGTATTACAGAAACACAGCTGAGGGAGCAACAGGACCAGCAGCTCAATGTTCCAGGGGACAGATACTACAGGAAGGATAGAACAGGAGGCAAAACAGGAGGAGAGCTGGTGGGTTTGATTGGGGGAAACATCCCAGCAGTTCCTCGAGGGAGGATTCATGTAGGATCGCCCAGTTAAGCGATATTAGTGGAACTGAGAAATAAAAATTGGTCATTAGTTTTCTACGGTCGTACTACAGTGATAGGCAATGGGAGATGGAGGAGCAAATATGTCAGGAGATTTCAGATATCTCTTAGAATAATAGGGTTGTTATGATAGGGGATCTTAACCGTTCCAAACCTGGACTGGGATTGCTACTAAGTTAAGCATTTGGATGGAAGGAATTTGTCAAGTGTGTTCTGTAAGTGTCCCAACTGGAGAATGGGGCGAAACCTGCCCTCCCCTTGGGAAACAAGGTCGGGAACGGGACTGAGGTGTTAGTGGGGGAGCACTTTGGAAAGTTACCACAATTATATTCATTTGAAAATAGCGATGGAAAAGGACAGGCCTGGTCCACAAGTTAAAGTTATTCAATGGATCAAGATAGTATTCGACATGAATTTTTAAAGTAGATCTGGGGAGGCTATTTGCAGATAAAGGGAAGCCTGGCAAGTAGGAATATTTTAAAGCCGAGATAAAAGGAGCGTTCAGCGCCAGCGTGTTCCTGTTAGTGTGCAGCTCAATGCTGACTGAATTAGGAAACACTGGCTGAGTTTCGAGGCTGTGGTCAAGAAAAAAAAGGGGTCACATGTCAGATATAACTGGCTGACTCAAGGGAATCCCTTCAGGAGGATCGGGGCTGTAGGAATACGCTTAGGGTGGAAATCAGGAATGTAAAAAGGGGACACGAGATCGCTTTGGCAGAGAAAGTTAAGGAGAATCCAAAGAGACTCTACAAGTGTATTAAGAGCAAAAGAAGAGCTCGGGACAAACCCGGTCTCCTTAATAATCAATGAAGGCAACGATGTGTGAAACTACAAGATGCAAAACAAATATTTCACTTTGGAACTTACTGTGGATAAAGACTGGGGCACTCAGGGAACTAAACAGTGTTTGGCCTGACTACTATTGGAATACTGTGTGTAATTCTGGTCTCAATGCCATTGGAAGGATGTCATGGAACATGAAAGGGTTCAGAAGAAATGACCAAAGACGTTGCCAGGGTTGGAGGGTTTGTGCTTCAGGGAAAAGCCTGAATAGGCTGGGACTGTTTTCACTTGAACATGGGAGGCTGAGGAGTTAACCGATAAAAGGTGTTTAAAATCATGGTGGTCATCGACAGGGTCAATAGACAAGGTCATTTCCCCAGGCGAGGGAAACTTTTCAAAGGGGTCTAAAGGACAACTGGCTCCCGCAGAGTGGATGGAATAAGCTGCCAGAGCAAATAATGGAGGCTGATAGAAATACATTTAAAAGGCATGTGGATGGGTGTATGAATAGCAAGGGTTCAGAGGGATATTAGCAAAATTGTGGCAAATGTGACTAGAAACGTCATGTAGGAGTTGCTCCGAAGGCCCTGTTTCGGTGCTGTGCATCTCTATGACTCAATGTCTTGAAATGAGTCCACATTATAGAAAAGGAGGTGCTGGAGGTTTTAAAACACACAGATAGATCAATCCCAGGAACTGATCAAATGTATCTCAAGACATTGTGGGAAGCTGGTGAAGAAATTGTTGGCCCCCTAGCAGAGATATTTGTACCATAGAGAGCTGTGTGTGATAGGCTGATAGACTGGAGGGTGGCATTGTGGACAGTGAAGAAGGTTTTCTGGGATTACAAAGGGATCCTGATGAAATGTGTGAATGGCTGAAAAACTGTAGATGGAGTTCAACCTGAATAAATGCGAGGTAATGCATTTGGTGCAACAAACACGTGCAGGACTTATACAATTAATGGCAAGACCTTTGGTAGTGTTGTAGAACAGAGGGACCTCAGGGTTCAGCTACATAATTCTTTAAAGTTTGTAACATGGAGAGACAGGATAGTTTTAAAAAAAGGTGCTTGCATCACTTGCTTTCATTGCTCAGTCCTTTGGATGTAGGAGTTGGGAAGTCGCATTGAGATTATACAGGCCATTGGTGATTCCTCTTCTGGAATACTGTGTCCAGTTCTGGTCGCCCAGTTATAGGAAGGATATTATTCAGCTGGAAAGGGTTGGGAGGAGATTTACTGGGATGTGGCTGGGTACGAAAGGCTTCAGTATAAAGAAAGGCTGAATAGGTTGGTATTTTTCACTGAAACCTGAATGTTGACAGATGACCTCAGAGAAGTTTATAAAATCATGAGGGGGATCGATAGAGTTAATGGGAGTTGTCTTTTCCCATGGACAGGGGAGTTTCAAGACAAAGCACTACATTTTTAAGTTTCGAGGAGAGACATTTTTTTCAAAAAAGACATGAGAGGCACATTGTTACACAGAGGGTGGGTTGTGTGTGAAATGAACTTCCCAAGGAAGGGGTGAACATGGGGACAATTACAATGTTCAAAAGACATTTGGAGTAGTACAGGAATAGGAAAGGTTTGAAGAGATATGATCCAGGAACAGGCAGGTGGGACAAGATCAGTTTTAGAGTATGGTTAGCATTAACTGAACAGTGCGGTATGACTCTGACTATGATTATAATGTTGTGTCATTAATTAAGAAAGGCTGCAAGAGAAAGCCAGGGAACTACAGACTGATGAGCCAGACATCAGGGTGGGTCAGTTGTTGGGGTCATTCTGAGAGGTAGGCTGTCCATGCATTTGGAAAGATAAGGCCTGATTACGAACAGCCAGCATGGCTTTGTCCCACAATCTTGACTGGAGTTTGATCAAGATGTGACCAAAAAGATAGACGAAGGTAGAGCAACAGACGTTGTTTCTGGCTTCCGCAAACCCTTGTTCAGGGTGTAACATGATACATTGGTTAGTAAGGGTAGATCACAAGGGATCAGGGAGAGCTCCCCAACTGGATACAAAATGGGATGACAGTGGGAGACAGAGGGTGGCGGGAGAGGGTTGTTGTTCAGACTGGGCCCTCTGACCAGCAGTGTGCTGTAAGGATTGGTGCTGGGACCACTGTTGTGCACCATTTACATAAACAATTTAAGTGAAAATATAGGAGTCTCTGTTAGTATGTTTGTGGATACCAAGATTAGTGGAAGAGTGGGCAGGGAATATAGTTATCGAAGGGGATGTTAATCAACTGGGCTAGTGGGCCAAGGAATGAAAGATGGAGTTTAATTTAGGTGTTGGATTTAGATCAGACAAACCAGTGAGGACTAACACGGGTAATGGTTGGGCTCTGGACAGTGTTGTAGAAAAGAGAGAGACCAAGGGGTGCAGTTACATTGTTCCTGGGACTGGCATCACAGGGCGACAGGGTGTTGAAAGCGGCAATTGGAACACTTGTCTTCATTGGTCAGAGCATTGAGTACATGAGTTGGAGATATTGGTAACATTGTCGTCAATATTTCTCCTGGGCAGAGGAGGCCACGGGGTGACCTTATAAAGGTTTATGAAACCATGTAGGGTCTAAGTAAGGTGAATTGCCAAGGGTAGGGGAGTCCAAAGCTAGAGGCATAAATGTGAGGTGAGAGAGCAAGGATTTAAAGAGGGAGCTAAGGGGCAACATTATCCACAGAGGATGGTGCATAGACAGAATGGACCGCCAGAGGACATAGTAAAAACAAGTACAATTACAAGATGGAAAAGACACTCGGGCAGGTACATGGAGAGGAGAAGGTTTGAAGGGGTATGGGCCAAACACAGGCATACCCGACTCATTCCATTTAGGAAACCTCGGCCGAAGAATCATGCCGCACAGAAACAGACCCGATGTCTCCAGTTATTGGAGGAGGAGACTATCGAGACAAGGCAGGTTGTAGAGACTGAAGCAAGTTACAGCGATACGGATGGTCATCTGGACTGGAGGTTTCAAATATGTGAAATAATTGGTGAGAGGGGAGGAGATGACAGAGATAGGAACTGTTATAGGAGTTAGAATGATTGAAGACACTGGTCCACAATACAAGCCATAGATACAGTGTTGGAGAGGGAACAGGGAACAGAAAGATCCCAGGCAGCATTACCACCCTCTCGTGGGAGGCCTGCTTTCCCCTCAGTTGTTCTGATGCTCCCTAAGAAAGCACAGGCCTGGACTGATAATTGGGAACTCCCGATGCTGTCTCATTACAACAAAACTTGCAGTAGGCGTGGTGATTGAGCCTGGGGTATGTCTGTAACTGTGCTCCCCCTCCAGCACTTTCTCTATGTCATGTCTTGTTAGCTGATGTTTGGATCCCCCTTATTACTTTCTGCTCTGTGCACTGGAATGATCTTACCTGGCAGCAGGATTTATTGAAGACTCCCGACCTCCCTGACTTTGTCTTTCTGGCTGACCAACCATTGTCCCAACCAGCAGTTGGCAAGTCTATTGAGTCAGGAACTCCCTGATTACCTGTAGAAGACACAGAAATAGGCAGAATGGGAAATCAGACTGATGCTTTGAGGGTTACACATATAGAATGGCACTGAGCCCACAGAGATCTGGAAAATCCCAGTCTCCATTCCTGACCTGTGTTGCCTCATCTCTCTGGAGTGGAGAATTCTGTTGGCTCATGATCTGGAGTAGCTTCAACAGTGAGAGACGCTGACAGAGGCAGCAATTAGGCCCACACAGTGAGGGATACCACATGGAGAGGTATTGAGTCACATCACCAGAGTGCCGGGTCAAACAATTGTGCAGGAAGAAAGAATTTTGATTCATGTTGCACTGGGATATACAAACTGTGAGCAGGCGAAGTGATGGCCTCGAGGCATTATTGTGTGACAATTTATCCAGAAACTCAGCAAGTGTTCTCTAGACACAGGTTCAAATCCCACCATTGCAAATGATTGAATGTGAAGTAAATGCTTCAAAACGATGTAATTAAAAACCTGTAAGTGAGTATTAAACAATTGCTGATTTTAAGAAAAATCCATCGGGTGCATTCCTGTCTTTAATGAAGTAATCTAAGATGGGACTGGGATATCACAGGTATTACAGAAACAACAGCTGAGGGAGGGACAGGACAGGCAGCTCAATGTTCCAGGGGACAGATGCTGCAGGAAGGACAGAAGGGGAGCTGAGAGAGGAGGAGAGCTGCTGGTTCTGATGGGGTGAAACATCCCAGCAGGACTGAGAGAGGATATTCCTGCAGGATCGCCCAGTGAAGCTGTGTTCGTGGAATTAATCAATAACAATGGGGCTTCCCTTTCCTCTGATTGTTCCATAGATCCCGGGAGCCCCGCCCACCTGCACCTTGACCGTCTCAAGATGGCGGCCATTAGCGCTCACTCTTCCCTCAAACAAATGGCGGCCGTGACTCTGGGCCCCTTCCCTGATCAGAGACCGCCACCTCCTTACCCGAGCCTGGAGGGTCTTTTTCGAGTTTTTTTTAACCTTTATCCAGGACTTGTGAATTATCTCCGCTCCTTTCTCCCAGCGAACTCCCACACACCGTCTGTGAGCGCCGCTCTCTGAAGCCGATCACAGCCGCTACCGCAGAAAACAGCTCCATGTCTATCTTTCTCCGTGACCTGATCAATGTGACACTGCGCATGCCCTGTATGGAAACCAAACTGCGCGTGCGTCTGAGGTGATCAGTGAGATTATAGAGAATATTCATAACTGCACAGGATCATGGGTGAAATATTAGTCATTACCAATTGCTCTGTCGAGTTACAGTCGTTGAGATCGTTAGTATGCAAATAGATTGTTTGGTCTAACTTAACCATACTAGCCAGGTATGTAAATTACCAATCGTTCTGGGAGTTTGAAAATAAGTTTCTTCCTAGAGTTGTGTAAACCGACCTGTGAATTATTCACGCCGACCTATGCATTATTCTCAGCTCGTACCCCTACACTAGTGCAAAATCACCCATGTGTTTATCTAAGGATTGTTTAAATCTCCCTAATGCATGTTATCAAATTTACATCTCAACTATTTGTTAAAAATCTCACATTGATTCATGGGAGAGGCTTAATGCTCCACTTTGTGGTGAGAATGATCAATCCTGAAGCGTTCACTCCCGAGAATGCTTTGGCCCCGCTCCTCACTCACTCTGGTTAGACGAGCGGCCGCTGCTCGGTCCTCCTGTTCCACCCTTTCCTCCCAATTGCGGAGTTGATTCAGGCGCGACTCAGCAGGCAAAGGGACAAGGGAAGTCAGAATCGATGCCTTGTGATGTGGTGAAAATATCCCGAATCTTGGATCGAGAGGCCTGAGTTCATTTCACAGCTTGTGCAGGTGTGTGTAATAACGACTTTATTAAGAAAAAACAAGGGAAGGCAGGAACAGTATAAAAACAATAGAACATGCAAACAATGTGGTGGGGCTCTCAATGCTCTAGTGATTATCGACTTTACCATGTGTTTCAGGGCCCCAGTGCATCCAAGTACAGACTGTGCCACTCCTCTTTGTGCACAGCCAGACACCAAAGTGATGTGGTGGGGTACAGATTCTGGATTAGTGGTGCTGTAAGAGCACAGCAGTTCAGGCACCATCCGAGGAGCAGTAAAATCGACGTTTCGGGCACAAGCCCTTCATCAGGAATAAAGGCAGAGAGTCGGAAGCGTGGAGAGATAAGCTAGAGGACGGTGGGGTTGGGGAGAACGTAGCATAGAGTATAATAGGTGAGTGGGGGAGGGGATGAAGGTGATAGGTCGGGAGCAGTCGGAGGATGGAGCGGATAGGTGGAAAAGAAGATAGGCAGGTAGGGCAAGTCAGAACAAGTCACTGGGACAGTGCTGACCTGGAAGTTTGGAACTGGGATGAGGTGGGGGAAGGGGAAATGAGGAAACTGTTGAAAGTTGCCCTCGGGTTGAAGTGTTGCAAGGTGGAAGATGAGGCGTTCTTCCTCCAGGTGGTGAGGGAGCAGTGGTGAAGGAGGCCAGGGCCTCCATGTCCTTGGCAGAGTGGGAGGGAGAGTTGAAATGTTGGGCCACAAGGCAGTGGGGTTGATTGGTCTAGGTGTCCCGGAGATGTTCCCTAAAGCGCTCTGCTCGGAGATGTCCAGTCGCCCCAATGTAGAGGAGACCGCATTGGGAGCAACGGATCCAATAAATGATATTACTGGATGTGCAGGTAAACCTTTGATGGAATTGGAAGGCTCCTTTAGAGCCTTGGATAGAGGTGAGGGAAGTGGTGTGGTCGCAGGTTTTACAATTCCTGTGGTAGCAGGGGAAGGTGCCAGAATGGGAGGGTGGGTTGTGGGGGGCGTGGACCTGACCAGGTAGTCATGGAGTGAACGTTCTTTGCGGAAGTCAGAAAGGGGTGGGGAGGGAAATATATTGCTGGTGGTGGAGTCTGTTTGAGGTGGCAGAAATGTCGGCAGATGATTTTGTTTATGTGAAGGTTAGTGGGGTGGAAGGTGAGCACCAGGGGTGTTCTGTCCTTGTTACATTTGGAGGGGTGGGGTCTAAGTGCGGAGGTGCCAGTTGTGGATGAGATGCATTGGAGGGAATCTTTAACCGTGTGCGAAGGGAAATTGTGGTCTCAAGAAGGAGGCCACCTGGTGTGTTCTGTGGTGGAACTGTTCCTCCTGGGAGCAGATATAGCAGAGGCAGAGGAATTGGGAATATGGGATGGCATTTTTGCAAAAGGTAGGGTGGGAAGAGATGTAATCCAGGGAGCTGTGGGAGTCGGTGGGTTTGGAAAAAATATCAGTGTCAAGTCGATCATCATTAATGGAGATGGAGAGGTCCAGAAAGGGGAGGGTGGTGTCAGAGATGGTCCAGGTAAATTTAAGGTCAGGGTGGAATGTGTTGGTGAAGTTGATGAATTGCTCAACCTCCTCGTGGGAGCATGAGGTGGCACCAATGCTTTCATCAATGTAGTGGAGGAAGAGGTGGGGAGTGATGCTGGTGTAATTACAGAAGATCAACTGTTCTACATAGCCAACAAGAGACAGGCATAGCTGGGGACAATACGTGTTCCCATGGCTACCCCTTTGGTCTGGAGGAAGTGGGACGATTCAAAGGAGAAATTGTTAAGGGTGAGGACCAGATCGGCCAAACGAATGAGAGTGTTGGTGCGGACGTCGCGAGAGGATAAAACAAAGGGCTTGGAGGCCCTGGACATGGCGGATGGAGGTGTCGTGGGATTGGATATCCATGGTGAAGGTGAGGCGTTAGGGGCCGGGAAACTGAAGTCTTAGAGGAGATGGAAGGCATTGGTGGTGTCTCTGACGTATGTGGGGACTTCCTGACATGGGGGGATAGGACAGTGTCCTGGTAGGTAGAGATGAGTTCAGTGGGGCAGGAGCATGTTGAGACAATGGGTCAGCCAGGGTGGTCAGGCTTGTGGATCTTGGGAAGGAGGCAGTGCGGGGTTCCCAGACTGTGAGGTTGGAAGCTGTGGGTGGGAGATCTCCTGAGGTAATAAGGTTCTGTATGGTCTGGGAGATGATGGTTTGGTGATGGGGGGTGGGGTCATGGTCGAGGGGGCAGGAGGAAGAGGTGTCCTCGAGTTGGCGTTTGGCTTCAGCGGTGTAAAGGTTAGTGTGCTAGACGACCACTGCGCCCCCTTTGTCTGCTGGCGAAATGGTGAAGTTGGGATTGGAGCAGAAGGATTGGAGGGCTGTGCGTTGTGAGGGTGAGAGATTGGAGTGGGGCAGGGGGGTAGACAGGTTGAGGCGGTTAATGTCCCGGCGGCGGTTGGAAATGAAGAGGTCAATGGCAGGTAATAGGCCAGCCCGGGGTGTCCAGGTGGTTGCAGTGTGTTGGACATGGGCGAAGGGGTCCTCGGAAGGTGGGCAGGAGTCCTGATTGTGAAAGTAAGCTCGGAGATGGAGGCAACAGAATAATTGTTCGACGTCACGGCGTGTATTAAATTCATTGATGCGTGGATGGAGGGGGATGAAGGTGAGGCCTTTGCTGAGAACTGATCATTCGTCCTCAGTGAGGGGAAGGTCTGGAGGGATGGTGAAAACTCGGCAGGGCTGGGAGCTGGGATCTGGTGTGGGTGTAGAGCTGGGAGTGGGGGCGGAGCCTGTAACTGGAGTGGGAGGAATGTAGTCATGAGCAGGGTTCCACCGCCATTCCCCCCAAGCTGACGTCACCATCCTAGGAAAAGTACCTCCATTGTCTACCTTTCTAATCCTCTGATCATCTTGTATATCTCTATTAAATCCCCTCTAGCCTTATTCTTGCCAATGAGAAGAGTTTCAAGTCTCTCAGCCTTTCCTCACAAGACCTTCTCTGCAGACCAGGCAATGTTCTGGTAAATCTCCTCTGCACCTTTTCCAATATTCCCAGATCTTTCCGGAAATATGGGCACCAGAACTGAACACAATATTCCAAGTGTGGCTGCACCAGCATTTTGTATAGTTGCAGTATGGTATTTCAACTTCGGAACTCAATCCCTCCACGAATGAAACCTAACACACCATTTGCCTTCTTAACAACACTATCAACCTGGGTGGCAACTTTCAGGGATCTATGTACATGGACTCAAAGATCCCTCTGTACACCACACTCCCAAGATTTTTTCCATTGACCCAGTATTCAGCCTTCCTGTTATTCTTCTCAAAGTGCATCACCTCACATTTAGTTGCATTGAACTCTATTTGCCGCCTCTCAGCCCAATTCTGCAGTTTATCCAAGTCCCTTTGCAACCTGTAACATTCTTCCACACTGTCCACTACGACACTGACTTTAGTGTCGTCTGCAAATTTCCTAATCCATTCACCTATACCTGCAGTGGTCCCAAAACAGATCCTGGTGGCACATGACTAGTAACTGGACTCATCACATTCGCCTCATACAAAAAAGGTCCCAGTTTGAAACTGGGGAGAAACTGCTTTGTTCTTCAACTGCAGCCTTTTACATGGACAAGAACGGAGCTTTCTTGCTTGCTTTCCCATCTGCAAACCTGCCTTAGAATTTGCTTGAACAAATCTGCTCTCGTAGTGAGGCTTGTTTCTATGCCTCTGCATTTTCTCCAACAGCCTACCATGTGGAACCTTATCAAAGGCTTTACTTTTGTCCATGTATACCACGTCAAATGCCCTACCCTCATCTACAAGCTTGGTTACCTTCTCAAAAAACTCAATGAGGTTTGTGAGACATGACCTGCCCTTGACAAAACCAAGTTGACTATCTAAAATCAAATTGATGTTTGCCAGATGATTATAAATCTTATCTCTTATAATCCTTTCCTACAACAGAAGTAAGGCTCACTGGTCTATAATTACCTGGGTCATCTCTACTGCCCTTCTTGAACAAGGGCACAACATTTGCAATCTTCCAGTGCTCTGGTACCATATCTGCAGACAATGATAACTCAAATATCCAAGCCAAAGGCTATGCTACCTTCTCCCTAGCTTCCCAGAGAATCCTCTGATAAATCCCAACCAGCCCAGGGGACTTGTCTATTTTCACTCCTTCCAGCATTGATAACACCTGTTCATAACTAACCTTGATAATTTCTAGTCTAATATCTCATACCTCATTCTCCTCCTCTACAATATTCTCCTTTTCCTGAGTGAAAACCGATGAGAAATGTTCATTTTGCATCTCTCTGATCTCCACAGTGTCAACACTCATCTTCCTATTCTGTCTGTGATTGGCCCTATTCCTACCCTAATCATCCTTTTATTCCTCACATGCCTATAGAAAGCTTTAGGGTTCTCTTTCATTCTATTTGTTAAAGACTGGTCGTGTCCTCTCTTTGCTCTTTTTAACTCTCTCTTTAAATCCTTCTCAGCTGATCTGTAATTCTCCATCGCCTCATCTGAACCATCTTGCCTCATCAACACCTAAGCCTCCTTCTTCTTCGTAACAAGAGAAGCAGTTTCCACAGTAAACCAAGGTTCCCTTACCTTATCACTTCCTCCTGCCTGACAGGGACATACCTATCAAGGACACGCAATATCTGATCCTTAAACCAGCTCCACATTTCCATTGTCTGGATCCCCTGCATTTTGCTACCCCATTCTGTGCATCTAATTCTTGCCTAATAGCATTATAATTGCCCTTGCCCCATCAATAACTCTTGAACTATGGCATGTACTTGTTCCTTTCCATCGCTAAACTAAACTTAACTGAATTATGGTCACACTCCAAAGTGCTCACCTACAACTAAATCAAACACCTAGTCTGGTTCATTACCAAGGACCAGATCCAACGTGGCCTCCCCTCTTGTCAGCCTTTCAACATACTGTGTCAGGAAACCCTCCTGTACACATTGGATAAAAACCGATTCATCCAACGTATTAGTTATAGCATTTCCAGTCAATTTTGGGGAAGTTAAAGTCCCCCATAATGACCACCCTGTTACATTCACTCCTATCCAGAATAATTTTGCTAATCCTCTCTTCCACCTCTGTGGAACTCTGCAGAGGCCTATTTTTTAAAAAAAAAACTCCAAGCAGTGTGACCTCTCCTCTTCTGTTTCTAACCTCAGCCCACACTACCTCAGGAGACTAGTCCTCATCAAAAGTTCTCTCAGCCACCGTTATACTCTCCTCGACTAACGTGACATGCATGGACGCATTGCAGAGCTTCAAACTCCATGAGTCAGCCATACTCTCTGACAGAATGACTCAGTCTGGAACCTCCTCTGTCCTTAAGACCTTATGCACCGCCTGTGCTCCTCCATTTCCCCTTCGCACGTTCCCTTTCCAACCCACCCCACCTGCATCACTCCACGAATGGTGCTGTCAAGGGCAGAAGTCTGTGGAATACCCTCCCTAACCTTCTCTATCCTCCTTTAAGATGTATTTTAAAATCACTCTCTTTAATCAACGTTTTCATCATCCATGAAGCACCTTAGAAGATTTGCCATTGTAAAAGATTCCATACAATGCAAGTAGTTGTTGTTATTGCTGTACAGTAGGAGAAACAGGAATGATGCATTCAAAATGCTAACAAGAAGGTCACTGACAGGTGTGGTGTGCAAGCCACCAAATAATAACATCACATTGGGATGGGCAATAAACAAAGAAATAACTATTGCCTGTAAAAATGGTACGGCTATTATCATGGGAGATTTTAATCGACATGTAGTTTGATCGAACCAGCTCAGTTAGGGTAGCCTTGAGTTTATTAAGTGTATCCATGATAGTTTTCTTGAACAGTATGAAATGGAACTGACAAGGGAGTAATCTATCCAGCATCTGGCCCTGTGCAATGAGACAGGAATAATTAATGACTTCAGAGTTAGGGATCCTCTTGAAAGAAGTGATCACTGTATGGTTGAATTTAGAATACATATGGAGAGTGTGAAGATAAAATTTAATACCTGGTCCTGTGCTTCAACACAGGGAACTACAATAGAATAAGGGAGAACCTGGATAAAGTAGACTGGAAACAAAGATTTTATGGTGGGACAGTTGATGTGCAGTGGAAGATTTTCAAAGGCACTTTACAAAGTGCTCAACAATGGCATATTCCAGTGAAAAGGAAGGACTGTAAGAAAAGGCATACTCTGCGATGGGTATCTAAGGAAAACGGTCAAATTGAAACAGAAGGCATGCAAAGTGGCCAAAAACAGCCTGAAACTAGAACTGGGAAAACTTTAAAGGTCAACAGAAAGCCACAGAAAGGCTACAAAGAAACGTAAGATAGAACATGATAAAAATAAACCAGCGCAGACCATAAAGAAAGATAGCAAAATTTTATATTGAATGAGAAAAGAGTGGCTAAAGTAAATGTTGGTCCTTTGGAAAATGAGAAGGAACATTTAATTATAGGATATCACAGTGGAGGAAACTAATATCTTGCCAATAATTAGCAAAGAGACAAAGATAGGTCAGGATTTGGAAACCATCATTATTACAGAACAGCTAGTGTTGGACTGTTGGAGTTAATTGAGCTAATTTCAGAAAAGTCTTCTGACCCTGATGGAATGCATCCCAGGGTACTAAAGGAGATGCCAGGAGAAATAGCAAATACACTGGCAGTAATTTTCCAAAATTCACTGGACTCTGTGGCAGTCCCAGCAGATTGGAAAGCAGCAAAAGTGACACCACTGTTTTAAAAAGGAGGTGGACAAAAGGTGGGGAATTATACACAAGTTAGCTTATTCTCTTTAGTGGGAAAGATGCTTGCGTTAATTATTAAGGAAGAAATAGCAGGGAATCTTAATAGAAATTGTCCCATTGGACAGACACAGCATGGGTTCATGTAGGGCAGGTCATGCTTCACAAATCTTTTGGAAGTCTATGAAAACATTTCGAGCAAGGTGAACAATGGGGACCCAGTGGATGCGGTGTACCCAGATTTCCAAAAGGTCTTCAACAAGGTGCTGTGCAAGAGGCTGTTGCATAATATAAAGGTGCATGGCATTAGGAGTAGAGTATTAGCATGGATAGAAGATTGGTTGACTAACAGGAAGCAAAGTGTGGGGATTAATGGGTACTATGCTGGCTGGCAATCAGTGGCTAGTAATGTGCCTCAGGGTAAGTGTTGGGACTGCGATTATTTAGAATTTATAGAGATGATTTGGAGTTGGCGACCACATGTACGGTGTCAAAGTTTGCATATGACACTAAGATAAGTAGCAGAACAAAGTTTGTGGAGGACTGTGAAACTTTGCAGAGGAACCTAAATACATTGAGTGAGTGGGCAATGGTCTGGCATTTGGAATAGAATGTTCATAAATGTAAAGTCCTACTGTTTGGTTGGAGTAATGTTAAAAAGAGATTATTACTTGAATTTTAAAAAGTTGCATCATTTGCTATTCAGGGGCACCTGAGTAACCTTCCACATGAAGGTTGGTTACCAGGTACAACAATCAACTCAGAAAGAAAATGGAATTTTGGCCTTCATTGCTGAAGGGACTGCTGAATATATTAGTTTCCTCCACTGTGATATCCCATAATTAAATGTTCCTTCTCATTTTCCAAAGGACCAACATTTACTTTAGCCACTTTTTTCTCATTCAATATAAAATTTTTCCATCTGTCTTTATAGTCTGTGCACGTTTATTTTTCTCATATTCTATCTTACATTTCTTTATAGCTCTTCCGTGGCTTTCTGTTGATCTTTAAAGTTTTCCCAGTTCTAGTTTCAGGCTGTTTCATTGCTGAATGGACTGTTTAAAAGCAGAGGTTATGTCCCAGCTGTATTGGGTGCTGGTGAGGCCATACCTGGAGTACTGCATGCAGTTTCTGTCTCCTTACTTGCTCAAGGATGTACCGGCACTAGAGGGGGTGCAGGGGAGGTTAACTGGGTTGATTCCGGAGTTCAGGGGGTTGGCTTAACAGGGACTGAGTAGATTGGGATTATATTCATTGGAAATCAGAAGAATGGGAAACATATAAAATAATGAATGGAATGGATAAAACAGAAGTAGAGAGAATGTTTCCACTGGCAGATGAAGCCAGGACAAGAGGACAGCACCTCAAGATCACAGGCAGCAAAGTTAGGACTGAATTGAGAAGTAACTTCTTGACCTCGATGGAATTCATTGCCCAGGGAAGTAGTTGATGCTAGTTCAGTAAAAGTTTTTAAAGCGAAGGTAACTTTTTTTTAAAAGAAATAACTAATTAATTAAGGGATATGGTGAGAACGTTGGTAAATGTTTCTGCGTCCACGAAATGATCAGCCATGATCTTAATGAATGGCAGAGCAAGCTCAAAGGGCAGGACGGCCTTCTGTTCCTAGTTCTTTTGTTGTTATATTTTGCATTCCTCCCGCACTCTTGACTTTCAGGTGCTAGTGTTGAATTAGGATGGACAAAATTAAAATTCACAGAACACCAGGTTATAGTCCAACAGGTTTATTTGGAAGGACTAGCTTTGCAGCTTCTTCATCAGGTGGTTGTGTGATTTTTAACTTTGTCCCTCACTCTTGTAACTGATAAACAGAAACAAAAGCCACGAAGCAGTGCGCATGCTCCAGGCAACAATGGGCCCATGATAGTTGATTTCAGCACAAGACCAATGGAAAGGCAGGGGCACAGCTGGAGGACTTGGCGGGGCATTTGGTCCTCCGACCAATCAGAATAAATGAGGGACGGGAATAGACTACACCACGTGATCATCCTCACTGTGAGCGTGGATGTGTGGATGGAGAGCTTTTGGTAAGGAAAGAAATAAACAGCAGGAAGTTGGACAGAAATTGTGTTGGTATGGGCTGAGAGATTCTACAAACATTTGGTGCACATTGGAAAATACAAATTTGAAACTTAGTCCCGTTTTTGCAGTAAACTGGAAAATAACCTCATTGTGTGATCACCGCCATCTTTATTCGGGGCAAAGATTCACTGGACACTTGGGCGACCGGCAGCTTTGTCGGGAGCAAAGTTCAGAGGTGTATATGTGCAGCCCTCCCTGGTAGAGAGTCAAAGGGCAGGATTTACCCAGAGAACATTCAAACCCAGAGAAATGGATGTTTTTTTTTCTGGATTTGTTTCTTCATCCATTTAAATGATTTGGATGTGAATAGAGCCGTTACGGTTCGTAAGTTTGCAGATGACACCAAAATTGGAGGAATTGTGGACAGTGATAAAGGATGACTCAGAATACAATGCGATCTTGATCAGATGGGCCAATGGGCTGCGGAGTGGCAGATAGGGCTTAATTTAGATAAATGTGAGGTGCTGCATTTTAGAAAAACAAATCAGAGCAGGACTCACACTGAATTGTAAGATCTTGGAGAGTCTTGCTGAACAAAGAAACCTTGGAGTGCATGTTCTTAGTTCCTTGAAAGTAGAGTCACAGGTAGATAGGATAGTGAAGAAATTGTTTGGGATTCTTCCCTTCGTTGGTCAGATCATTGAGTAAAGGAGCTGTACAGGACATTGGTTAGGTCACTTTTGGAACATTGTGTGCAATTCTGGTCTCACTCTTATCAGAAAGAGGCACTGAAACATGAAAGGTTTGAGAATTGATTTTTTGAAGGATGTTGCCAGGATTGGAGGATTTGAGTTGCAGGGAGAGGCATAATAGGCTGGGGCCATTTTCCCTGGAGTGTCATAGGCTGAGGTGTGATGTTGAAGAGGATTATAAAATTGTGAGGGGCATGGATAGTGTAAATAGACAAGGTGTTTACCCTGGGGTGGTGGAGCCCAGAACTAGAGGAGAGAGGTTTAGGGTGAGAGGGGAAAATTCAAAAGGAGCCTAAAGGGCAATCAAAATTGTAACATTTAAAATGCATTTGAATAGGAAGGGTTCAGAGGGATGTCGGTCAAGTGCTGGCAAAAGGGAATAGTTTAGGTTACAATATCTGGTTTGCATAGATGGGTTGAACTGAAGAGTCTGTTTTTGTGCTAGACATCTCTGACTGTGGGATCATAAAAGTGAACAGTGCTCAGATTCACCTCTGGGCTTCTTGATGTCCACTTGTTCGTTATCCAGCTTCCTCAGTCTCACATGAGTGTATTTCTGCCATGTTCAGTATTTTACTATTACTTTCACAGACCTTTTTGTTAATGGATTGTCCACTGCTGCCCGACTCCTGACCGTATGCTGCTCCATGATCAGGTTATTTTTTCCACAATATCGTTGACAGTCAATAATTCTTTTTTCCAATAGTGAGTGGATGTTTCTTCCATTTCTGACAGTCAAATTCTGCACCATTTTCATTCCCTATAATTCATATTCTACTCCCTGAAACATCATGTGTATTTCTCCTTCCACAGATACCAGTGATCATTGCCAAAGCCCTGTTGCCTGTGGAGAGGGTGATGTTTGACTCCCTTGTACAGCTGCAGTTTGAATGGTGAAGGCGTTCCCACAACGTGGTTGGGTAAGAGACATTACAGATTATTCACTCAGCAATAGTGAGAAGTAGAAGACATCTGTACAAATCAACATGCTTTTAATTGCACAAAAATATTGAGACCTTTTGACATAAGGCCGCAGCTGGAGAATATTGTGTCCAGTGACCAAAACCATTGCCAAATAAGCAATTTTTCAGGAATGCCTTAAAGGAAGAAAACAGATCTTACAGGGTGGGAATTCCAGACCGTGTTGCCTTGGAATCTATAGAAACAGTGACACAGCTGAACTCAAAAATAAACACATCATTGGGAGTCTAAATTAAAATGGGTTATTGAGATATGAAAGGGTGTATGGTGCAGGAAGATAGGAATGATTACAGCCAGGAATTAAGTCAAGGGTGTGAAAGTAAATTGTTGTTGCTTATAAATGGGAGCCTTTTGATGGATCAGCAAGTTCTGATACAAGTGAACACTTGGGCGGTAGAGTTTTCAATATTCTGGAGATTAAAGGGAGGATGATTGTGGGATGCTGGCCAGGAATGGGTTAAGATAATGAAATCTAGAGTTAACAAAATGAATGAATGAGAGTTTCAGTAAATGAGCTGAGACTGTGGTGAGGTCAGGTGATATCACTGAAGTCAAAATAGTGGTCTTGGAGTGGGACTGGGCTATCACCCTCGCCTCACCTCTGGAATTCAGCTGTTTGTCAGTTTGTGAATCAAGTCTGTAACAAGATCAGGAACTGAGTGGCCCTGGCAGAACCCAAACTGGGTGTCACAGAAGGTTATTGCTGAGCAGCTGCGTGACAGCACTGTTGATGACACTTTCCATCACTTCACTGCTGAGTGAGTGTCGACTGATGGAGGGAAATTGGCTGAGTTGGTTCTGTCCTGCGTTTTTGTGTTGAACATCCCTGGGAAATGTTCCACAATGTCAATTGGTGAGCAGCAATTTCTGGAGCACAGCCATCAGTATTATTGCCACAATGTTGGTCGGGCCGACAGCCTTTACACTACTTCTCCATTTCTTGATCTGATTTGAAATAAGTTTTCAACCAAGTTGATTCACATCTGCGATGTCAGTGACCAATGTAGAAGGCTCATCCACTTGGCACTGCTGGCTGAAGATTGCTGCAAATGCTGTTGTCTTGTCTGTTGCATGGATGTGTGAGACTCCTCCATCAGTAAGGGTGGGGATATCTGTGATGCTTCCTGCAGTGAGTTGTTTAATTGCCCATCACCATTCCTGACTAGGTGTGGCAGAACTGCAGAGCTCAGATCTGATCCATTGGTTGTTGGATCACATAGTTCTATTTGGTGTTGCTTGCGCTGTTTGGCATGCAGGTTGGGTAGCTTCACCAAGTTGGCATCTCATTTTTAGTTATGCCTGGTATTGCTCCTGGCATGCCCTGCGGAAATCTCCACTGAACTAGGGTTGATACCCTGGCTTGATGTTAATGGTTGAATGGGGATATACCAGGCCATGAGATTTCAGATTGGGCTGGAGTACAGTTCTGCTGTTGTTGGCCCACAGTGAGACAGAAGTTGCAGGGTCAAGAGGGCTGATTGTGTTGTTGTATTTTCCAGTGCATTGGTCGATGTAATGTGGTCCATCCAGTTTCATTCCTTTGTTGAGACTGTGCAGTGATTAATACAATGAGTGATTTGATGGGCCAATGTCCGGGATGCAACTTTAAAAAAAAAGGTTTTGTGATTTACACATGAAAGAAGTGAAACTATCATGGTATTCGAACAGATGAAAGACTCAACAGACAATCAAAGTATGTTTCAATGGATAATTTCAGTTACATAACACTACATTTTTGCTATAAATTCTATGCCTCAGAATTGTGCCCTCCACAATCACCTGATGAAGGAGCGGCCCTCGGAAAGCTAGTGTGTTTCCAAATAATCCTGATGGACTATAACCTGGTGTTGTGTGATTCTTAACTTAGAATATTACAGCACTACTAACAGGGCTGCATGGAAACAGGCTCAGTCCAGTTACTCAATATATTTGGAAGGATTTCCTCCAAGTTTGATGATGCAATATTCGTCAAAACCGTCAACATTTACCCGCAATGTTGCTCTTAACAAAATCTTCAGGCTGAACCAAAGCTCCCCACCCCACTGCAATATGGTAACTGCGCCCGGCCCAGGAATTGGAACTGGGACATTTGTGAAATGTGATCTCAAAGGACGCGAACAAACACAATTCTGACAGATTAGTCCTCAAAGATGAGTAGCAATGTTGAGACAAGGCCAGTGGTTTCCCATCTTGCACTTAGCTTAATTGCATTTCTTATTTACAGTCGTGTTTTGCAAAGTATAAAGAACTATGTGTTTTTTTTCATGGTAGGAGAGTTTTATTCTAGTTGATCACAGTTGCTGCCTCTCGCTCCCCAAGTCAAATCATAGGATCTATAACAAAACAATAAACTGCAGATGCTGGAGATCTGAACCCCAAAGTGCTGGAGAAACTCAGCAGTTCTGAGGGCATCAGTGAAGAGAAAAATAATGTTACATTTCAATTTCAGTGACTCTTCGTCTGAACGGACAAAAGGTCACTGGACTTGGAGCTTTCAATGTTTTATTCCCCTCGGAGATGCTGCTGGACCTGCGGTTCTCCAGCACTGTGCTTTCTATAGTGAACTTTATTTCCAAAACAGATCGGAAAAATACTAATCTTCAAAAGTTAAATTCTTCATTGCAAACGTGAGCATAGTTTCCACACTTGAGTTACACAAGCACATTTCAGTTGAAAAACAAGATTTAACTCAAAGTAATATTCCATCTCAAAATTAGCCAAGTTACACCAGTAATAAAGCTCCTCCACCCAATTAGGCACTTCAGCACAATATCCTGCAGTGTTACAGACAGCCACCTTTACCAAAGAATGATCACATGTCACAAAATTGAAGGCCGAGAGCATGTCTCTTTAAAGGCGATGAAGTCAAACTCTCAATTTTTGGAAAGATTTTTATTAAACCTGATTGAACACTTAAATCTCAGAGCATAATCTTTGCTTTTTTTAAACAAAGTGTGAGGGAAACATCCCACATCGTGCTAAAGGTTCAGTTCGGTCTGATACATGGAGCCAAAGGTCAAGCAAACATCACACTTTCCATTCACTTCTACAAAGGGCTGACATCACATTTCTTCAGGATTTTAAGTATTTTATAAATTGTTTGTAAACTCATTTGTCACATTAAAGAACTGAACAATAAATGTCATTATATACAATAAGAGTGAAGCCTGTGACCGCAGATTTAGCTTTGGAGGGCAGTGTGTGCGCTTTCTAAATTCTGGGAGCACTTTGGGAGACTGCTCCCAGGTGGTGATAGTGAGCATATCTGGAATGCACTGTTTAGATCTGGGAATCCATGGGAGACAATCTGTGGTTTCACTAATACTTGGCTTGTGTTGTTGGTGTACAGTAAGCAATTCATAAAGTTACTTCTGTATTGTTGTTGACTACCCGAATGGTATTCAAATCTGCCAGGTTGCCTTCAATAGTGTAAATGCACATATCCATTTTAAATCCTTTCTACTGATTCTCAGTTTATTTTACTTTATCAGCACTTGAAATACCGACTTTTTATTTCTCCCAACGTTGGTTAAAGGAATCACAAGTTCATTCATCCAAGTTAATTTTGTAATCTTTCACAAAGAAACAAGTGAGAACAACATATAGCTGACTGCACAACAAAATACTCCAGCTGCATGATATCTGGGAAAACTCTAAAGGTGAGGCACTGATACTGCACAAATTTGTCAGCACGGTTTCAATTACTGACAATAATTTGGTAATGTCTTAGTCTTCCCATAGTTAAGGTAAATGTGAGATATCTGAATTTATGAATCAGTTCCTATTGCACTTTGATCAACAAAAATTATTCTTAGTTTAATCTTCTCAAAGGAGAAAGTGACGACCAAAGAAGTGGACATCAGAATCGAAAAGTGTCATGCTAGAAAAGCACAACAAGTCAGGCAGCATCCGAGAAGCAGGAGAGTTGATGTTTTGGGCATAAGCCCTTCATCAGGAATCACAG
Source organism: Chiloscyllium punctatum (assembly GCF_047496795.1). Taxonomy (NCBI): domain Eukaryota; kingdom Metazoa; phylum Chordata; class Chondrichthyes; order Orectolobiformes; family Hemiscylliidae; genus Chiloscyllium; species Chiloscyllium punctatum. The sequence continues at coordinate 14,636,658 of NC_092772.1, forward strand.
TCTTCAGAAAAATAACTGGCATAGACTTATGCCAATACATATGTCGAAGGGACAGACCATGTTACTATCAGATTAGAGACTAATTTCAGATTTGGTACCATTCAGTGCAACATTTCAGTATGATATTTATATATGTATCTAAAAGAGAAGTTGTCTAAAATTACAAGCTCTAGAATGATTATAGAATTAAACCTGGAAATAAAGCTGGTGAACAAGAAGGGCAAAGTGAAGTCCCATCAGTATCACCTTGGGCAGTGTCAAGTAAGAATTTGACAACAGAGTTGCCACTTTGGTGTAACCTGCAGTCTGGCCAAATTGCAGCAAAAATCTGTTCAATTTTATCTGCAAACTATTGATTGCAAAATCCTCCTTGCATAATAATGAGGCAGCATTTTGGGATGTCATTTTTAAAATATATTATTTTCAAATTTACTGACAATTAAGAGTGATCACTTGGTGCTGTCTGCACAACACAGTACGAAAAGGAATTAACAAAAAAAAATTATAACCCAAATTCAGTCACTAATTCATTGATATTGCATGGGTTCAGCATTTATAAATAGTCAATTTTTAAAAAGAAATACAGATACGTTTAGTAACTATATTGGAGTACAGTCAAGTTTCTTACTGAACAGTGACAAGATTGGACAGAGTCCGCATGGACTTAAGAGAGGGGAATCATACTTAGCAAATCTACTGTAAGAATCTACAGAGTCAAATATTAAAGTAAGAAATAGCAGAACATTTAGTAAAGCTTATCATTAAACATGGTCGACTGGGTTTTGTGAAAGAGAAACTATATTTGACAAATTTACGACAGTTCATTGAGGAGATAACAAGCAGGGCTGATAAAGGGCAATCCAATGATGTTCTGTATTTGGATTTTAAAAATGTAAATGATAAGGTGCTACATAAAAGTTAATTGCACAATTTAGGAGCTCATGGTATCAGCGTAATGTATTAGCCTGGACTGAGGATTGGTTAACCACACTGGCTGTTGCTGAGTCCTCACTTGCAGTGCTGTATACAGTGTTAGCTCCCATATTTAATAAAGGATAAACCAACATTGGAGACCATTCAAAAAAGATTCACTTAGCTGCTTTGACCTATCAAGAATAGATAATCAGGGGTGATCTTATGGAAACAAGATTCTGAGGAGCTTGACAGGGTAAATGTTGACTAGATCTTCTAGCACCAGTGAAGTCTCAAACCAGGGGACATTCTAGAAGGGAACATTCATTTTAAAAAACGTAAAGAATTTTTTCTCTCAGTGAATGGCTAGAATTTTCTCGCCCAAACAATTGTGAAAGTTAAATGTGGGAGGGGAATGGTTGGGTTACTCTTCGGAGGGTTGTTCTGGCTTGTTGGGCTGAAGGGCCTGTTTCTACACAGTAGGGAATCTGTGATTCTATCTCAAATTATTTTAAAAGAGGGCAGATTGATTTTTGAAATATTGAGCAGTTGAGGGCTATGCGGATCAAGCATAAAAGAGGTGTTGAGGTCTGGGTTGGCCCAGCCATGATCTGATAGAGTGGGGAACAAGCTGAAGGGAATGAATGCCCTACTCCTGCTCCGATTCCTTGAGGCTCCATTTCATGCTTTTTTGTTTCCAAAGAAGAGCGTGATACAATGTGCTAAAGATCCCGAATGTGAAAATGGGGTATTTATGTACTGATTCAGATGGCATTGATTCATCAATCACAGCTATACAGACATGAGTAGGAAGGCAATTCCCTCCATGAATAAAGGAAATCTACTGCAGAGCTCACACAAAGGGATCCTTCCCCTCAGTAAACTCTCCCATCACATTACCCAACATATCAGCTAAAGCAGGACACACTGCGCATGCTTTCGTCAGCAAAGGCGACCCCGGGTGATTGATGTCAGCACCGGATCAATGAAAGGACGGTGCGCGGAGCTGGATGACCTAGCCGGAGTGATGGTCCTCCAACCAATCAAAGTGAATGAAGGGCGGAGGTAAACAACCATGTGATCACCTCGGGCGCGGCGCAGAGTTGCCGTAATGAATGCTCTGGAAGTTATGGAGAGAAAGGATCCGGTAAGGAAAGAAATAAATAGGGAAACGGGAGAAAAACTGTGTTGCTATGAGCGGAGCGGTTTTTCAAACAAATTATGCACGTCGGAAAACACAAATTTGAACGTCCCAGTACCGTGTTTGCAGGAAATTAGGAATGGCCTCAGCGCGGCTGCAGGCCTGAGTGAGCGCCGCCATCTTTATTCCGGACAACGATTCACTGGACACGTGCGGAGCCGCCACCTTTGTAGGGGGCAAGGTGCAGCCAGGCGCATGTGCAGCCTTTCTCTGGTAAAGAGTCACTGGGATCATAACAGCCAATACTGCTCTGATTCACCTCTGGGCTCCCTCATGAGCACTTCGTCAAGATCTAGCTTCCTCAGTCTCGAAAGTAATTTATAGTCAAAGGGTTTTTCACTGCGGCCCAGCCCCTGATCATGTGCTGCTCTATTATCAGATTATTATTTTCTTGAATATTTTTGACAGTCAAGAATTCTTTTTTTCAAAAAGCAAGTGTATTTTCCTTCCATTTCTGACTATCAAATTCTGCACCATTTTCATTCCTTGTGATTTATTTTGCATTCCCTGAAACATTAACTGTGTTTCTCCTTCCACAGATACCAGTGATTAATGCCAAATCCCTGTTGCCTGTGGAGAGGGTGATGTTTGACTTTCTTGTACAGCTGCAGTTTGTGTGGTGAAGGTGCTCCCACAATGTGGTTGGGTAAGAGACATTACAGAGTATTCATTCAGCAACAGTAAAGATCTGAATTTAATGTCCAAATCAACAACAGTTTGTATTTTTATTATCATGCTTATAATTTCACAAAAATACTATTGAGAACTTTAGACATAAGGCCAGAGATGGAGATATTAGGTCAGGTGACCAAAAGCATTGCCAAAAAGCAGGTTTTGAGGGATATCTTAAAGGTGGAAAGCAGACCTGTGAGGTTTTGGCTGCGAATTTCAGACCATGCTGCTTCAGCAACTGTAGAAACAGCCACACAGGTGAAGTAATGAATTATCAAATGGTTGGGAGTCTCCAAGAAAATGGGTTGTCGAGGTCTCAAAGTGTGTGTGGTGTAGGGAGCTAGGGATTATCACAGCCAGAAATTAAATCAAGTGTGAGAATTTTAAATTGAGGGATATTGGCCAGGTGCTGGCAGGTGAGACTAGATTGGGTTGGGGTATCTGGTCGGCATGGACGGGTTGGACTGAAGGGTCTGTTTTCTTGCTGTACATATCTATGGCTGTATGCTGTTGATTCTAATTAGGAGCCTTTTGATGAATCAACAAGCAGAGATTTAGACTTTCTTGAGATTACAGGGAGGTTGAATGTGGGAAGCTGGCCCTGAGTGTGTTTGGAAAATGAAGTGTGGAGATAACACACAATGGATGAGAGTTTCAGTATATGAGCTGAGATGAGGGTGGAATCAGCTAGAATTAGTGATCTTGGAGTGGGACTGGGCTGTCACCCTCACCTCACCTCTGGGATTCAGCTGGTTGCCAGATTGTGAATCAGGGCGGTAACACAATCGGGAGCTGAGTGGCCCTGGTGGTGCCTAAAATGAGTGTCTCTCAGCTGGCTGTTGCTGAGCAGTTGCTGCTTGGTAGCCCTATTGATGACATTTTCCATCACTTTACTGCTGATCGAGTGTGGACTGATAGATGGAAATTGCCTGGGTTGGATTGCCCAGTGTTTTTGTGTTGAACATCCCTGGGCAATGTTCCACATTGTCGGTAGATGCCAGTGCTGGAGCGGTACTTGACTTGGTGGGTGGCAAGTTCTGGAGCACAAGCCATCAGTATTATTGCCAGAATATTTGCAGGGCACGTAGCCTTTGCACTACTGAACCATTTCTTGATGTTATTCAAACTGAATCGAACTGGCTTAAAACTCACATCTGTGATGTTGGAAACCACTGGAGAAGGCTAAGATGGATCATCCCACTTTGCACTTCTGGCTGCAGATTGCTGCAAATGCTGTCGTCTTATCTGGTGCATGGGTGTGTGAGGCCCCTCCATCAGTAAGGGTGGGGATATCTGTGATGCTTCCTGCAGTGAGTTGTTTAATTGTCCATCACCGTTCACAACTGGGTGTAGCAGAACTGCAGAGCTCCGATCTGTTCCATTGGATGTAGGATCACTTAGCTCTGTTGCTTGCTGCTGATGCTGTTTGATATGCAGGTAGATCTGTTTGGTAGCTTCACCAGGTTGGCACTTCATTTTTAAGTCTGCCTGGTGCTGCTCATGGTATGCCCTCCTTTCCTGTCCATTGTAATGGGTGAGAGCGGGATGTACAAACCCATGAGATTACAGATTGTGCTGGAGTACAGTTCTGCTGCTGTTGATGTCCCACAATGCCTCAGAGATACCCAGTTTGAGATCCTACATCTCTTCGAACTCTGTTCCATTTAGAACAGTGATAGTGCCACTGAACACAGTGAAGGTTTTTGTCAACTTTAAGGCGATGATTGATGTCAGCGCAGGCCAATTGGGAGCAGAGGGCAGTACTGGAGGACCAGGTCGTACCAGTTTGTCCTCCAACCAATCGGAGTGAATGAGGGCATCCTCAAGGCTGGAACTAAAGAAAGGCACATATCGCAGAGATCTGAGAAACTGGAGGACATGAGATAGGGAGCGTTCTGTGGCTGGTGAGGAATTATATAAATAAGGAAGATTTGTGAGGCTGGATGAAGTGACAGTGATCGGGAGAGTTGTGAGGATGGAGGAATTTAGAGTTAGTGAGGATTAGAGTCATAACGTTATATAGCAAGGAAACAGGCCCTGTGGTCCACCCAGTCCATGCCAACCATAATTCCAAACTGAACTAATTGTACCTGCCTCTGGTCCACATCCATCCAAATATTTCCTAGTTATGTACTTATCTGGAGGTCTTTTAAATATTGTAATTGTATTCACAGCTACCACTTTCTCTGGAAGTTCATTTCACGTGTGTATTGTTTTTTTAAAAACCCTAATGTCTTTCCTCTAATCTTTCTCATTTCTTCTCAAAATGAATGCACCGGAGTTTTGAATCCCCCTCTCCTCCAGCCATTCACCTTATCTACACTCTTTCTGATTTTGCAAACCTCTAATAAGGTCACCCTTCAACCTCGTGCACGCCAGTGAAAAAAATTCCCAGCCTATCCAGCCTCTCCTTAGAACACAATCACTCCATTCATGGCAACATGCTGGTAAATCTCTTCTGAACCTGCTCCAATTTAATATCCTTCCAAAACAGCACAACCTGAACTGGACAGAGTATTCCAGAAGAGGCCTCCCCAACGTCCTGTACATCCTCAACATAACGTCCCAACTCCTGGACTCAAAGGTCTGAACAATGAAGGTAAGTTTGCTAAGCACCTTCTTAACCACCCTGTCAACATGTAACACAAATTTCAAAGACTTGAAGCCCTCGGTCGCTTTGTTCCCATATCACTACTCAAGGCTCTACTTTTATTGAGTGTAAGTCCTACCCTCGTTTATTTTGTCAGGATGTTATATTTTGCATTTATTCCAATCAAAAAAAAATTTGAGTATAAAGGCAGTAGGAGTATAATTAAGAGGGAAATCAGGAGGCAAAAAAGGGCCGTGAGATAGCTTTGGCAAATAGGGTTAAGGATAATCCAAAGGGCTTTTGTAAATACATGGAAAAAAAAAGGCTAACTAGGGAGAAAATAGAGACCCTCAAAGATCAGCAAGGCAGCCATTGTGTGGAGCTGCAGGCGACGGGTGAGATAGGAAACAAGTTGTTTGCATTTGTGTTTACTGTGAAGAAGTACATGGGAGATATAGAATGTGGGGAAATAAATGGTGACATCTTGAAAAATGTCCATATTACAGAGGAGGAGGTGCTGGATGAGTGGCTAAGGAGCTGGTGCAGGGGAAAAGGATTCACGTTTTTTGGATCGTTGTGATCTCCTCTGGAGTAGAGTTGACCTGCATAAGAAGGATGGATTGTACCTGAATTGGAAGGTGTCTAATATCTAGGCAGGGAGACTGGCTGGTGATACTCGGGAGGCATTAAACCAGTGAGGGAGTGGGTGTAAACCCAAGAAGATAGTGAGAAAAGAGGTATGTCTGAGGCTGGTACAGTTCAGAAGTCAAATATTCAAGGCAGGCAAGGGCAAGGCACAGAATGAAGACGGACTGAGCAGTTGCACTGCATTTACTTCAATAGAAGAGTCCTGATAGGGAAGGCAGATGAGCTCAGGGTGTGGTTTTGAACATGACACTGGGATATTATAGCAATTAAAGAGGCGTCACTCAGGGATGGATAGGCCTGGCAGCTTAATGTTCCAAGGTATAGATGCCATAGCAAGGATAGAAAGGGGGATAAGAGAGGAGGGGGAAGTGGCATTTTTGATTCGAAATAGTATTATGTTTTTGCTTAGGGAGGATATTCCTGGGAGTATGGTCAGTGAAGTTATTTAGGTGGAACTGGGAAATGAGAATGGGATGATCACCTTATTGGGGTTTTCTGCATGGATTTCGTCTGGGCCCTCTGGTTTCCTCCCACAGTCCAAAGATGTGCAGGTTGGGTGGATTATCCAGGCTGAATTGCCCACAGAGTTCAGGGATGTGTAGGTTTGGTGGATTATCCAGACTGAATTGCCCACAGTGTTCAGGGATGTACAGGTTGGGTGGCTCTGGGAAATGCAATGTTACAGGGGGAGGTTAGGAGGCTTTCAGGGTCAGTATCAATGTGATGGGCTGAATGACCTGTTTCCACACTGTTGGGATTCTCTGATAATTCTATTTTTAAAAATAGTTACAGAAAATAATAGACCAGATCGAAAAGTTAAGGTTCTGAATTGGACAAAGGCCAATTTTGATGGCACAAGGTAAGAACTTTCATCTGGCCCCTTAAGCCTGCTCTACCATTCAATAAGGTCAGGGCTGATCTTTTCATGTCCTCAGCTCCACATTCCTGCTCTCTCACCACTACCCTTAATTCTTTTCCTGTTCACAAATCTACATTTTGCCTTAAAGGCATTCAAGTTGAGAACGTCAAATGCTGCACTCGGCAGGGAATTCCACAGATTCACAACCCTTTAGCTGAAGAAGCTCCTCCTGAACTCAGTCCTAAATCTGCTCCCCATTATTTTGAGGTAATGCTCTATAGTTTGACCCGCCCCCAGTGGAAATAGCCTCCCTGCTTCTGTCTTATCTACTCCCTTCATAATTTTATTTTTTCTGATGCAACCTCCCATTCTTCTAAATTACAATGACTATAGAACCAGTTTTCTCAATCTCTCCACATACACCAACCCTCTCAACTCCTGACTCAAACGAGTGAACCTCCTGTGCCAGTACATCCTTGCTAATGTAAGGGGACCAAACCTGTACACAGTACTCCAGGTGTGGCCTCCCCAGCACCCTGTAGAGCTGCAGCATAACCATCCCTCTAGCAATGAAGGACAATATTCCCTTCTTTGCCTTAATTACCTGCTGCACCTGCAAACCACCTTCCTGTGATTCGTGCACAAGGACACCCAGCTCCCTCTGCACAGCAGAATGCTGCAAGATTTCACCATTTCATCATCCAGTTTGCTGTTCGTACGACCAAAATGGATGACCTCACATTTCCCAACATTGACCTCCATCTGCCAGACCCTTACCCACTCACGTAACTGATCTGTATCCCTGTGCAGACTGACAATGGCCTCTGCAGACATTGCTCTACCTCATCTTTGTATCAAATGTGAACTCTGACACCATACACTTGGTCCTCAACTCCAAAACATTTGTGTAAATTGCAAACAGTTGTAGTGCCAACACTAATCCAAACACCCATTTATCCCCATTCTTTATTTTTTGTTGGTTAACCCATTCTGTATCAATGATAATTACCCATAATGCCATGCATCTTTACCTCATACAGCAGCCTTTTATGTGGCAACTTATCGAATACCTTCTGGAAATCCAGGTACACCACATCCACCGAGTCCACCTTGTCCAACGCACTCGTCGTATCCTCAAATATTTCCAGTAAATGCGTTAAACTTGACCTGCCTTTCATGAATCCATGCTTTGTCTGCTCAATGAGACAATTTCTACCCGGATATCTCACCACTACTTCCTTGAGAGATTCAACTTCTGTAGGGAAGAAAACACTTAAGCTAACGGGTCCTTTTTGAAAAATAGTGGCACCACATTTGCAGCTTCTAGTCTGTCAAAACCATCCCAGAATCCAACAAATTTTATTGAATTATCACGAGGTCTATTTGTTATTTCCCTCCCCACCTCCCCCCCCATCTCTTTTCGTCCCTGGGATGCATTCCATCAGAGCCTGGATACCCATCCACCTTTAGGCTGTTATCTTTCCCAACATTACCTCTTTACTGAGAATGATTGCTTCTGTATCCTCATCTGCCATTGCCTCCATAGTCCTGCGACAATGAGAGTACACTGACAGTATGTTCCTGTTAAGGCCAAGGCTGGTAGGTGTAAAGAATGCTGCCTGACGAAAGATATTGTGGGCCTGGTCAAGAAAATGAAGGAGGCAAATGGTAGGTATAGAGAGCTGTGTTTGTGTGAATCCCTAGAGGAGTATAGGGGCAGTAGGAGTATACTCGAGGTAAACCAGGAGGGCAAAAAGGGGACATGAGATAGCTTCAGGAAATAGGCTTAAGGAGAATCCAGAGTGATTGTACAAATACACTAAGGACAAACGAGTAACCAGGCAGAGAATAGGTACCCACAATAATTATCAGGAGGAGGTGAGAGCGATTCTGTATGAGCGGAGAGGTTTTACAATCAAAATGTGCACGTCGGAAAACACAAATTAGAACGTCCCAGTCTCGTGTTTTCAGTAAACGGGGAATTGCCTCAGTGTGGCAGCAGGCATGAGTGTGTGCCGCCATCTTTATTCGGGGCAAGAATTCTCTGGACACATGTGGAGCCACCAGCTTTTTAGGGGGCAAGGTGCAGCCAGGCGCATGTGCAGCCTTTCTCTGGTACAGAGTCATTGGGCAGGATTTACACAGAGCACATTCAAACTCTGAGAAATGGATGTCTATTTCTGGATTTGTTTCGTCATTCATTTAAATAATTTGGTATCATAAATGAGTTTACAGGTCATACAAAATTGGAGGGGTGTGGATAATGAAGAAGGTTACCTCAGATTACAATAAGATATTGATCAGATGGGGTTTAATTTAGGTAAATGTGATGTGCATTTTGGAAAAGCAAATCAGGGCAGGACTGGTACACTGAATGGCAAGGCCCTGAAGATGTTTGCGCAACAAAGAGAGCTTGGACTGCAGGTTCATAGTCCTTGCAAGTCTAGTTGCAGGCAGATAGGATGATGAAGAAGGTGTTCAGTATGTTTTCCTTTATTGGTTTGAGCATTGAGTACAGGATGTGGGAGGTCATGTTGTTGTACAGGACATTCGTTCGGCCACTTTTGGAATAGTGTGTGCAGTTCTAGCCTGCCTCCTATCAGAAGGGTGCTGTGAAACTTGAAAGGTTTCAAAAAAGACTTACAAGGATGTTGTTAGGGTTGGAGGATTTGAGTTGTAGGGTGAGGCATAAAAGGCAAAGATGCTCCGGTGTTAGCATCATGAAAGTGTTGGCCCCTTAACAGTGCATCAATGAATATTCATGGGCTATGCATATACCGACATGAACACAGGCCACTCACAATATGAACACCTATCTCCCTCTCTCTGCCTACATTGCTTGTCTATGTGCCCTTTCCTGCTTCCCTTGTAACATTGTGGGTCTGATTATCCTCCCTGTACTGCAGCTATTCCCCTGTGTTTCTGTGTTTGCCTCAGCTCTCATTGCCCAATTCAGAATGTGGTTAGAATTATCTCCCACTGGGAGTCCCATGTTTATAATTACAGTTAAATAGGGTCCCATGTCATCTTTTAAATACATCAAACCTATTTCATCATCACAGGTTAGGGTTTGGTAATCCCCCGTGGTCCTTACACACATCAGGATTCCTTTCTGTATGATCCTCGATATTACCGTTTTGTCCCTGAGTCACCAAAGTTATTTTAGCCCATTCAGCCTGTCCCCTCCCCAGTGTGTCCCTGTAATATCTGTAAAAGCCTGGAGCCACTGATCGGCTGTGCATTGGGGGAACCGTCTCGCACCCCATCCTCTCATTGCAGGGACAGATTCTGCTGTACACGTCAGGGCATCTTGGCCCGAGGGAGGGTCCGTACATCACCTTCGGTGAGACTGTATACCTCTACTAATTCATCCATATTGTCCCAATAAGGGCCATTATTACCATTTCTCTATCAGGCTGGGTGTTCATTCACCAACATCTGTCATTCAGCGGGTGAACGGTTCAGGTTTGGTTTCTGTCAGTTCCCCTTGTTGCTCCCTACTGTCTGTCCAAGTTTGAGCTTTGATGCCCAATGGAGCCATAGACAGGGCTTTCTGGGCCTTATAGCGTGGTGGGTCATCCCACCCATTGCCGTCCCTCTGTCCATTCGTGTGCGCTTTGTCATCATCCTCACTGCCTTCTGAGGAGAGCGGGGCACTAGGTAACTCCCCCCACTGTTACTACCACCTGGCCCTTTGGCTTTAAGGCCTCACGTCTGAGAGCCACCACCTTCACTTGTTCCTGTTTCCCATAATAATTCAACACATCCTGTCATTCCTGGAATAAAACAGAGCAAAATGTGAATTTGGTTTTACTTGAAATAATTTGACATTCACTTTGACATATCTATAAAGGTGAGAATTGTACTGTGATTATTTAAGTGAATTTAACGTGATCATACAATGAAAATAACTCTGATAATCAACGACAATGAATGAACTGAATAATATGTGATTATTTGTACCACTTCTTGCATTGAACATTCAATTTTATTTTAATGTTTGTCACCCATTACACCGTGGGCATTGTTATTAGGGAATAAAGTAATGGAAGGATATCAGAGAAAATAAATAGACTTTAATTTTAGCTTCACTGCAATAATGAACCTAAACAATATTTGGAAATATGGTTAAACTACATAACAAAGTTTCCAGTGTCATTATTGACATGAAAACTATTTTAGTTTGCAAGTTGCTTTGCTCTAAGAATAATTGGAAATGAATTGTGATTATGAATTGACCATTTAAAATATATTTTGAATAGAATAGTCAGATATATAGTTTTGGAGGAAACTTAGGAAAGGAAATAAATATGTACACGTTGGTATTAATAGTTTTAAAATGTTTGGAAGTTGACTAGAATTATTTGATCGAGAGAGGCTGCATGATTATTAAGACTAATTCACCTTTTTCATTTCATTGTTGGTTTCACTAGAATCTGTTATGGTCTAAGCTCTTGTTGTGTGCAATGGACTGTCACTAATAGCTTAATTAACCTGTGAGTCTCAGATCAGGTTTCCATTGTAATTCAGTCTGTAAGTGCGCGACACACCTGCTTTTCTGAGGGGAAACAGAGATTCCTTTCAAAGGAAATAAGTGGCAGTTCTCACTGAGAATGTTTTCTCTCACACACCATAAACAGGGAAGTGTTTTTCTGAGGAATTTCATTGTCTATCTATAAACTGATGGTACATGTGTTTGTCAGTTTGTGGAGGATTCAGCACCTTTGTTTTGAGCTGGTTTTATACAAGCGGTTGGTTCATTCTGTCTTTGCCAAGAATGTTGTTTACTTTCCCCTTTTGCTGTGATTCTGCAGGTTAGAATCTTCTGAGAGTCAGTAATATTCAATAACTGAACGTTGAATGATTTTGACTCTAACAGAGCAGTGGCCTTGTTTTCAGCTAATTATTCACTTTCCATTTCCTGGTTGTGTTGAATGTTACAGAAACAGGCTCTGAGCAATGTTTCCATTCACTTGTGTTGGAGTCACTGACAGCCACGTGGTCAGTCAGTTTCAGGCTGATGGATCAGTTTCTCTGTCCTATTAGATGGTGGTCACTTGCTCAGTTTCCGATGGCTCACCTGAGCGTCAGTCCATCAGCTGCTGAAACCCTGCATCCAGTATTTGTTCCCTCTCACCATGACTACCCAATACAGTCCCAGCTTGTCTCCCACATTCTGCCTCCACATCCTCATGATCACCTCAGATTCTACTGTCTGTGTCCTTGCAGCAAGTTGTGTAAGACACCTACTTCAGTTTTAACCTGATCTATATTATGTTGAGAAAGATCATTTCAAAATGTGGTTCACTGCTTTTAAACCTACCCGTGACTTCACCCTGTCCTCCCAGCGTAGTTCCACACCTCCCTGAGGTATCTGCATTTATCCAATTCCTGCTGTGTGTCAGTGTTTCTTCTTTTATTCTCCTCCCTGTTGGCGGCTTTAGTTTCTGCTGCCTTGAACCTAAACTTGGTCATTCTCTTCCCCCATTTCCTTCAATTCTCCTCCATTCTATCAGCTCTCCTTAATTTCTACCTGTTTGATCAAGGATTTGGTTTCCACCCTTAAAACTGTCCCTTTGTAGCTCGGTAACAGCCCCGTGGTATCGTTGCTGAACTGTTAATCCAGAGACCCAGGTAATATTCTGGGACCCTGATTCGAATCCCATCACAGCAGATGTGGATTTTGATTTCAATACAAATCTAGAATTATAAGCCTATTGATGAAATTATTCTCAATTGTGGGGCTGTATCTATGAAGGTCTTTAAACTTTCCTTACTCACTTCTGCAGTTCCTGCCACTGCCACTTCCCCAAATGTCTGCCCTGTTTCAGTCAGTATTTCACTCGCGTTACCCACATACTTACTGCCCCGTTGTTGTGGGGTTTCTACGACCCTGTGAGCTCTAATCCTCATTATTGCTGCTTCACTGGGATAGTTAGCTGCTCCCACAAACTCTCTGACCTGTACTTTGTGCTCTATGTGGCCCCAGACAGGGCGATGTACCCTCACCGAGCACAGGCCAACACATGGTCATGAACAATACCAAAGGCATGCTGA